>NC_044502.1:25490021-25792521 GCF_902362185.1 Chanos chanos
TGAGAGAACAAACTACTGGAGAGGCAAACTCTCCGAGAGGCCTCTGAGAAATCTCAGCTGAAGGTCTTTTTGCTTCATTTACAATCACTGCAATCTGGGTTGGCTGAAAAATTGGGTCAGACAACTTTTCTGAAGTACAAAATGGGGATGGGGGAAACATACACTAAAACGAACAGCCTCTTGTTCTGCTCAATAATTTATTGACTAGCCAAGAGAGAGAGTGGCAGTTTTCTGACATTTCAGTTCCAGTGAGAACAGAGACAGCAGGTGAAAAAATAAAAAGATAAGTGGTAGAGAGCTCATTCTGCTAACATGACATCTGATTTCGTATCAGTTTTGGCATCTCTGTCCCTTGAGGTTTTGTTTTTGTTTTTTTTACTTAAATGTCTAGAACATCACCTCAGTCCAGCCTAACCTCTTGTGTAAAAATGTGTCTTACGCAGAAAAAAGTGGCAGTAATTTTATGTCAGCATCCACCATCCATCCATCCATCCATCCATTTCGATTCTGTCACATTTACACCTTCACAATACAGTCCACTCCCTGTGTGACATTTATAATGTCTGTTACAGGGGAGTACACATTGACCTATACTCATCTTTTAAACAAACGTTAGCCATCTCTCTCTCTCTCTCTCTCTCTCTCTTCTTTGCTCAGTGGTTTCGCAGTAATCTTGCTGCAGATCTTTTTTTCTGCAGTGAAATCCTTTTTGCAAGTGCATTTCACTGGGCAGTGCTGCAATACCAATACTAACAGCCTATCACTTTTCAAGCTCTGTGTGAGTGTGTGTGTGTGTGTGTGTGTGTGTGTGCGTGTGCGTGTCTGTGTGTGTGTGTGTGTTTGTGTGTTTGGGGGGGGGTGTTTGAGTAGGAGAGAGAGAGAGAGACAGAGACGGAGAAAGAGAGAAAGAGAGAGTATAGCTTAGCAGCATTGCAGTATAGCAAAAAGGTGGAAATGGTCACTTATAAACATAAGTAAAAACAGAGAAATAATCAATGGATGACAAAAGACACAAAGAGTTCTCTCTAAGGCTATGAACAATAGTTGAGAGACCACAGACATGAACTGACATCTACTTAACTGGTGTGAAATGAGTGGCACAGAATGGAATATAACCAAATCAAACTGAAACTCAGTCAAACTGAATTCATTTCTATATTCAACTGCAAGTCTCAGAAACGTGTTGTAAGAACCCAAACACCAAACTGTCACATGTCCTCAGACCAGAGAATATCTCTTTCTGCCATGTCATTTTTAGAGCTGTATGTGTATGATTAAGCAAGAAAAATGAAAGGAATTGAGGTAAAATACCACTCAGGAAATGATAGCTCTTCTTTTAGAGATGAAGTTTTATGGTTACATGGTCAGTGTTTAGTTTGGTGAGTGTGTCCATGTTGACAGAACTCATACCCACTCAGACACACTAAGTAGTTGCCACTGTCAGCCTTTGGTTCTTATACCACACACACACGCGCACGCACACACACACACACACACACACACACACACACACACACACACACACACACGCACACAGATACAGGGCCACTGCTGGTGTCCACCAGACAAGCCATAACCCTCTCCTTATATGATCTCTCTCTCTCTCTCTCTGTCATGTAGTCTCTCTTCCTGACTCTCTTCCTCCCTCCCATCTCACACGGGGCTCATCTTTAATAGTCAATAGCTCGCACATACATTTACACACACGTGCACATCTATGTCCTACCATCGTTTTTCTCTCCCCCAGCGATTACAGCAGGTTCTGGATGAATAGCATTGGACTGTTGTAATTCCTTGTGAAGGCTACAGTATGTTATTTCAATCACAAGACCCTCTCTCAGATAATCATGTGTGTGTGTGTGTGTGTGTGTGTGTGTGTGTGTGTGTGTGTGTGTGTGTGTGTGTGTGTGTGTGTCTGTGTGTGTCTGTGTGTGTGTGTACGGACAGCATGTACCCATCCTCTCTCAAGAGGGGTGTGTTCTGTGAGAGATTCTGTGTGCTGATTGGTCTTTTGTCTCTGTAGTGCTGACCACTCCTCTTATTTCCATATCCTCATCCATCTCTTCCTTTCCTTTTCCTCTTCCATCTATTTTCCTCTTTTCTCTGTGCTCTCATTCTATTCCACTCATCCCTCCATTCACCCCATTTTCTCTGCCAGCTATCCCTACCTCTCTCACTACCCTGCTTGTCCTCTATTTGCCTGTCCTTTGTTCTTTTTACACTCTCTCTCTCTCTCTCTCTCCCTTCATCTTGCTGCAGGATGGAAAGAGTGGAGTAAGTGATGCACAAGCACGTTTCTCTTTCTTCACCTCACAGGTGTTTAATTCCTTCATCCCAACAGAACCTCTTCTTTCTCTCTCACTCTCTCTCTGTGCGTGTGTGTGTGTGTCTGTGTGTGTGTGGGTGTGGGTGTGTAGGAGATTATAAGCAGTATGAAGACTGATGATGGATGTGTCTAAATGTACTGGCAGAGAGAGAGCATGCCATTGGTTGAAGGTTTTTCTCTGTGAGGCAGATAGAGGCAAGATTCGGTGCATTTCTATGAGGCTGAGTAAAAGTTAGAGATGAAAGCTTTGGGCGTAAACTGGCTCAGCTGTGCACAGTTTCATAGTGTTAGTTAAGAGGGAATCAGAGGGATTTCACTATTCTGCAGTCAAACTTATTGAAATGCACAACACCTACAAAACACAGTAGACACAGAAAAAATATATCACACAGGTATACACACACACACACACACATATGGAATAGTATAGGTTACAATGTTGTGACTGTTCTCAAAACTACACCAGCAAGCACATATTGACCAACTGAGGCTAAACAGACTGCTATCAGTTACAGTGTTACAGCATAGTCTCTCTCTCTCTCTCTCTCTCTCTCACACACTCTCTCTCTCACTCTCTCTCTCTCACACTCTCTCTCTCACTCTCTCTCTCTCGCTCTCTCTCTCTCAGTTCATTTTCAATTTCAGTTTACCTTATTGGCATGACTGTAATATACACAATGTTGCCAAATCAGGCCTTTCTTATGACAGTGAATGTTAATGATGATCTAACAAGGGGGGAAAAAGAACCAAGGAAAAAAGACAATTAAGTAACGGGAGAGAAAAAATAATTATATAAAACACACACACACATGCACAAACACAAACACACACACACGCACACACACGCACACACACACACACACACACACATGCACAAACACAAACACACACGCAAGCATGTGTATACATACGCACTGACACACACTCACAGGCACACACACCACAAACAGAATTAGAGTAATCTAAGCATGCTGGAGCAGCACTCTGGAGACTTTAATGGGTCCTTTAAAGGCCTAACTTTAGACAGTACGGGAATATTTGTCCACTTGACCAACATAGAGGTCTAAAAATAGTTCTCTGAAGTCTTGACAGATTCTGAATTCAGAATGAACACTGACCTCAGAACGGTGATTTTCTCTCCTAAGCCTTTTGCCTTGGCTTTAACAATGCTACACACACACAAACACACATACACACACACACACACACACACACACGCACACCCACACACACACACGCAGCACACAAGCGCACACACACGCTCACGCACATACACACACACAGAGAATTAAAGCTGAGATTGTGCTGTGAAGCACAGCTGAGTGTCGTTAGAAATGTTAGAAATGTTCTCTCTGCCAAGAGCAGCTGACAAATACTCAGAGTAGAAGTGTATGATGAACGATAGCAGACCCTTTATTCATCTGTTCTCTCCTTCATTCAGACCCTTTATTCATCTGTTCTCTCGTTCATTCATTTATTTGTTCCGCTGCTCTGCTGATATGATTCCAGCCTCCAGTGTCTCTAAGCTCAAAGGAAATGCAGATTTTTTTCTTCACAATCTTCACAGTGTGTGTAAAAATGCTACACACACACAAACACACATACACACACACACACACACACGCACAAACACACACGCGCACGCACGCGCACACACACACACACACACACATACACACACACACACACACACACACACACACACACACACACACAGCAAGGAGAAAGGGTAAGTGACGTCCTTGCTGTATGATACCTGGGGTTAGGGCTAATGACCTCAGCAGGGCTGCCTCACTGCTTACTCAACTCTAACTGACCTCACCTTCCTGCACCACCATGCTTTTCTTCCACCCAGTCTATCTAATCAGCCTCATATCAATGTATGAACAACATGAGTTTGTGTATTACATACATAACACAATTTTAGTTAGATGTATATGTAAGAATATTGTATATTATTTCTGTGTGTGTGTGCGTGTGTGCATGTGTGTGCATAAACACAGCTTGTAAAAGTGTTGTTTAAAAGCTGTAGTATACCACTGTCATTTCCAAGTCAGCCCTGTTTAGATAGATAGATAGATAGATAGATAGATAGATAGATATTTAAAGAGTATGTGTATGTATGTATATGATAATGTCAGTACTCTTCCAATGAACTGTCCTATTCAAACAGGCCAAATCTGTACTGCACAAACCAACACCCACCCAAACCCCCCCCCCCCCCCCCCCCCCACAACCCCCACGCCACCTCAGTCCCACCTCACTGTTTCTCTTTAAGGCACTTTAAGGTTGAGTTGATTGTGGGTAATCGGTAGGCTGCATTACAGGGTCTAAGGACCCCGTCCCTCAGAGAGAGAACGAGAGAAAGGGGATGGGAGTTGGGGGGGGGGGGCTTTGCAGGGATCAGGAATATGCATTGAGAGAAACTACTCTAGACTACCACAGACACATGTGTGCTACACATTCATGGCTAAGTGTGACTTTTGGAATCACACACTCATTTATTCATATGCATGCAGTCACACACCCTCTCACATCAAAACACCACAAATATTATAACACGCAAGAAAAGTACTCACATAGCATCACAGACACACACACACGCACACACACTCATTCTTACAGCAATATAAGGTTCACCAGTTTGTGTGTGTGTGTGTGTGTGTGTGCGGTGTGTGAGAGAGAGAGAGAGAGAGAGAGAGAATGTGTGTGTTTGTGTGTGTGTGTGTGTGTGTGTGTGTGCGCGCGCAGTGTGAGAGAGAGAGAGCGAGAGAGAGAATGTTTGTGTGTGTGTGTGTGTGTGTGTGCGCGCGCGCAGTGTGAGAGAGAGTGAGAGAGAGAGAGAATGTGTGTGTGTGTGTGTGTGTGTGTGTGCAGTGTGAGAGAGAGAGAGAATGTGTGTGTGTGTGTGTGTGTCTGTGCAGTGTGAGAGAGAGAGAGAGAGAGAGAGAGAGTGTGTGTGTGTGTGTGTGATTAATAGTCCATTGCAGTGCTTACCTGCCGATCATAGTAGAGTGCTGCTGGACAGCAGCCTCCAGCAGACGCTCTAGAATGGTCCACTCACCCATGATGCCTCAGTCCAGCGTTCACACACACACACCGTCAGCCCAGATATCCCAAACTGCCCTGGCCGGTCTCTGCTCCGCCAGTACGCCCCGTCAGAGGGTGTCGTTCTCCACCGTCTCCCTTACTGCACCTTCAAATCACTCACTGTCCCTTTAGTGACCTCTGTGTTCCTCTGTCCTCTGGTTAGAGTGTGTGTGTGAGGGGGGTGGGGCACAGAGAGGCCTGTCCCACTACACACAGCAGGTAGAGAATCTTTGAGTTTTCCTCCGGACCGCAGCGGTCCGTGCGTGCATGCGTGAGTGTGGGTGTGTGTGTGTGTGTGTGTGTGTGTGTGTTGGCTCAGTCCAAGAGAGAGAGAGTGGTGTTGCTGGAGTAGTACGGAGAGGTAGTGTGATGAGCGCGCAGAGTGTGCAGCAGAAAGCTGATGATGCTATAGCTCAGCGTCTCTGACTTCAACCATACTGTAGTTCTCTCTCTCTCTTTCTCTCTCTCTCCCTCTCTCTCTCTCTCTCTCCACTTCTCCCTCTATTACAGATTCTCTTGTCCTTGCATTGTACTCCGACTCTTCCTCTGCTTGCACCCATGCACTGCACCCATTGGATCCCTCCTCCCTCACCTTTACACACACACACATATGCACACACGCGCGCGCACGCACACACACACACACACTCAGTGACTGTCACAGTTTTGTCCTCCCCATTAGTTTTGCTAAATGATACGCACACCCTCACACAGCGATGGATGCTGTTCCAAAGAGCATCTCATAACAACATCTGAACACAAACACGCACATACGCTACACATACAACAGAAGACACACAACACACCCTGACGCACACACACACATGCACACGCTGGGTCTCTAGGCTTGTAGTACAGCAGAAGTGAAAGACCTGGACTGGCGCGTTTACATCCGGTTGATTGTAGTCATGTGGAGGAAGAGAAGCTTTCCAGTTGAGACTTCTTCACTTTCGCTCTCTCTCTCTCTCTCTCTCTCTCTCTCTGTCTTTCGCTCCCTGCGTCTTAGTGCTGTACACAGCGCTTTAACTGCTGCTGCCGCCGCTGATGTTGCGGATACCTTTTTGTCTCTCCTGCTCTGCTCTCCACTCTCCACTCTCCACTCTCTGCCTTCTGCCTGCTCTCTCTCTCTCTCTCTCTCTCTCTCTCTGTCTGTCACATTCTGTAAGCATGCTCCCCCCTCCCACAGACCTGCTCACACTCACCCTGTACTCCCTCCCCTCTCTCTCTCTCGCTCTCTCCCTCTCCTCTCTCTCTCTCTCTCTCTGATGAAAATTTCCTGGGATTGCTGCACTGTGTGCACTGCCTCAGTGATGCTTGTGAGAATACTTATGGTGATAGAATGAATGAAGGATAATGAGAAATTTATCCCCCTGCAGTCTTCTCTCTCTCTCTCTCTCCCCCTCTCTCTCTCCCTCTCTCTCTCCACTCTCTCTCTCTCTTTCTGTCCTCTCACCTAATATCAGTGTGGAATCTCATCAATGCTATCTCTCTCTTTCACACCTCACAGTATAACCCTATCCTCCTTGTGTTCCCTTTTTCTGTCTTTACATGTCTCTCTCTCCTTCTATTTGTGTCTTTGACAGGTTTACAGTAAGAAAGCATGGTTCAGTTTTACCACACATGTCCCGTCCCTACCTCCCTCCATTTCCCCCTCCCTCTGGCTGCCTCTCACTGTATCCAGCATCAAATCACACCTATTTTCTCATTCCTCTAAGCATCTCCTTTCCCCTCCTCCTCATTCATTTACCACACTCTGTTTCTCTCTCTCTCTCTCTCTCTCTCTCTCTCAGTCCTGGAAGACCTGCATAGGACTTCTCTGTGACATTGAACACGACATGTAATTAATTCATTTTTCTCCTCTTTTTACACACTCTCTTCATCACACCTACAGTGCATCACATGTCCAGTAGGTAGGGGAGGAAACGTGACATAGACAGAGGTTAAAAGCACGGGGAGACAGAGAGAGAGAGAGTGGGGGAGGGTAAGAGGTCAGAAAAAGACAGGTAAAATGACCTCATCGGTTTATTTTGAAGAATCATCGTATTTCTCTTGGTGGTTTAATTAATTTACCTGTCATGTTGTATATATATATATATATATATATATATATATATATACACACACACAGATACATACATACAAACATACAGTTTTGGTGTGATGTTTTTTCCCATGCAGTGAGAAGTGAGTAATATAGACTCAGCGTGTGTTTCGATGTCATGGTAACAGTGCATTTAATGTAATTACATTTTTCCCTTATGTGCTGTGAGTGGGGGAGCACAGGACCACTGGGTAACTCACACAATGCATTAGGAAATATTCTCTCTCTCCATCTCTCTCACATTCTCTTTCATAAAACAATATTTTCTTACCGTGAATGTGTCAACAGTGGACACGCCTCCATCTCTGTAAGTACAGAGTGACTGATATGTGATGCTGTGAGAGGAGTAATAACAGATATGAGAGAAGACAGCAGTAGAGAACATGTCATAGAAACAGTGAGAGCTCAGGTTGCAGATGAAAAGAGAGAGGAGGGTGGTGGACCGGCAGACGGAGGAGGAGTAGGCCCAGAGCTGTGTGTGAGAGTGTAAAGTTTGAGCCCTGAGCAATGGACACAGGTGTCATCACTAGCCTAGCACAGCCCTGCCACTGTGTTACACACGCACACACAGACAGTCACACACACCCACACACACACACACACTTCAAATAGGTTCACAGCTAACACTCTCAGTGCACACATGGACCTATATGTGCATATATTTACAATTTATTAACGTTCATATTCCACAAGATGAGCCTGGACCATACACACACACACACACACTCATAGATCCCTCTTGCATTGACAGGAACCTGAGTGGTACTGCTAATGAAATAAGTGAAAAACTCATTGCGGTCATTACACTAAGCGAGTGGTTCGGCAGAATGTTTTTACAGACATTACAAAAATACATCAGAGCATTAGAGCTAAATCAGTCCGTTGCTGACTAAGCATGTGCATACCTCTATATTTCCCTCCATACACTTAACAACTGTTTCTAATCAGATTACACAAGCTGTTAGCTTAGGCTAGTTTGGGTTTAAATATAGCCTAATTCACACCAGTGGATTTCCAATTGGGACCAATAGCACAGGCCAATCTGAAGCTAAGTGGTCTGATATTCAGCAAAGCAACTGTGTTATTTGGAGAGGGACAGCAGGACAGTTTTCTGATGCAGTGTTTTCGATTGGCTGCAGCTTTGTAACAGTGTGAGGTTTATCAGTATGCTCAAACTATAAATTGTATATGCATACTGATCGGATACTAAGACTGAATTTTATACAAAATCATTTCATGTCCATAAATCACTAATCATTTAAGTTGTCAACTCTATCACAAAAAAAAAACCGTCTTGAAACTTTTTTCATGTATTTCTGTGTTTTATTGTACATATCCATACCCCTGAATAAACTTGTAGTAGTCTCCTCATCTTAAATAAACAAAGATTAAAAACATTTTAAGTAGGTTCAAATCTGTGAATGCATGAACATTCAGATCCAAGGCAGTTTGACAATGCTCTGGGGCAGAAACAGGAAAGTGAAGCAGAAACGGTGGAGTTGTCATAAAGATCCATGGACATGAAAAAACAACAGAGCTCCTCCTGACAAAAAAAAAGAAAAGGCATTCCATCACACACAACTGACACCGTCAAATCAGGCAGAACAAACGGCCGTCAGCTATTTTTGTGCCCTAATTAAAGGCCCAATCAACTGAATTATCTTCTCTGTTAGAGCGTCTTGTTTAAGCAAACGGATTTTGTAAAAGCGTTCTCCACGCTCACAGACAGCTTCATTGGCACGAGCGTGTGTGTGTGTGTGCTACACCCCAGTGCAGACACACAGAGAGAATCATCTTTTGTGTGCCTGTGAGTCATTTCCTAACTTTACGCCAGTTTTGCTTTGGGGTGATGTTCAGGATGCTTCATTACTACAGTGACTGTAACTTACCATCCAGCAAATACATATCCTGACACGCCACATATCAGGGAACTGATATGGAACGACATATGCAAACACTTTCTCTACTGAAACATATTTTGGTGTGACTCCAAGCAAAGTTCTGTTGACAACAGAGCGTTTAATAGCATGTGAGACTGTAACTGCTCTAAGACCAGTTCATACTGAAGTGAATTTAAACAGCGTGAAAACTTATCTATATTGCAATATAACAAACACTGGAAAATCGGGACTTCTTCACTTCATTACAGTTACTATTGTTTGAGGACATTTCAAACCAGATTTGGTTAGAGGGTATTTCCAAACAAAGGTGCCGAGTTGCATTTGGGTTCAGTAAAGCCTGAGAGTTAAATTTAAAAATGGGATGGACCTTTTGCCATCTGAATCATGAATCTGCGATGCTAATGGTCATGTTGGCTTACAAAATTGTTCAGCGAGCATCACCCAGCCCCCCTCACAAGTAAACCACAGTCTGACAGGCAATTTAGAGAGTGAATAATAAACACAGGGTTGTATTCTTCACAGATGGCTCACTGTCATCTCTAGTACAGTGCACAGGTGTGAGTGTATGGGTGTATGGGTATGTGTAAAAGTCTGCCCCAGCACTTCCAGCCATTCACACTTCTTGTCCCTGTCTATTTTTGTCATAGAGAATGCTGCCCCCTGCTGTTTGAAAATGATGGTGCACAGGACAAAGGTTTTAAGGGTTACTGACTTCAGTGGATAAGCGCTCCACAGGAGGAAACAAAGGTGTCTGATTCAGTGGCCCACTGCAGGGCGGGGGCTTCTAATGTCACTGCCCTTCCTCTGGCTGACTGGCCAAGACACCTCACCCCCAATTACTCCTGCCGTGCTGTAACACAGTGCCCCTGTCTCCTGACCTGACCCCTAACATGATCAAGGTGGTCTCAGAAAAAGAACAAGTAGACTGCACAGCCTTACCATGGATAAATAAAGGTTAAAGTGAAAAATAACTATGCAATACTGGACGCTGAAGCAAGTCTCAGGATTCAGATCTTGGGCACCTTTGCTGTACATAACATTACACAAACAAACAGATAAATGAAAGGACAGAAAAGCAAGTCTGCACTTTCACGATAATAAGCATAAAGAGCTCAGTGTTAGTCATGTCTTATGAAAGAAATGGAATCACAGCAGACTACTAATGCTGTCCAGTTGAATCACATAGACTTAAACGAGCACTACACCACGCTAACAAGGCAGTCCAAGCACCACACCACGCTAACAAGGCAGTCAGTCCAAGGCTGGATCTCGATCTCCTAAAAACATTTCATACTCATTATTTCGTTGGTGTCTCACCATTCGCCCCCCCCCCCCCCCCCCCCAAAACATGAACAATAAAGAACTACAGCTGAATATTTGAGGTAATTACATGCTAAAGGGATTTAACTAAGCTCAAAAAGAAAATTATGACATACTAGTCAAGATATTCATTTTTAGATATCACTGAACATATTAGTCACTGAATGGAATGAGGTCTTATATACCTTTAAGTCTAACATAAGCTTTTTTTCTTTCACCCATTTCTTCTGCTCTAGTTTAACAGACCCTGGGGAAATGTCACCAAGGCCCAGGAGAGATGTGAAACCCATGGTAAACTGATGCACTGGATTTAGTTGTTACTTAAATGTCAGTTATGGGTTTGCTTTTCCATTTGCACAGTTTTAAATGCTTGCAAAATGTACCCCCAAACTGATCCACATGACACATATAGGTGCATCACATACAGGGTGTAATATCACAGTCATTTGTTTCATAATGACACTTTTTTCAACATTAAAAAAAATCATAAAAGCAACAGTGAATTAAATTACGTCAGTAGATGTCAGTAGAAATCGAGAGCTCTGTAAATTGCATAAAATGCCCGGAGTATTTGTTAATCGGTGTTTGTGGTGCTTAAGTATTTTTCTTCTTGTTCTTCACTGAGAACAATATAGCAAGTCTCAATCATCTCAAGAGCGAAGTTTATCTTTATTGAAAAGTCATGAATCATAAAAACACAATATATCCAATGTATTGTATTACTGCAACTTGGATACAAACATATTATGTGCATGTGCTTGCCGCGGGACATTACATATTCAAGGATATTTAGGATATTTAAATATCAGATATTTATCTTATTTAAACACCTCTGGAATTTTTTCTTCTAGTTGAAGACGACGGCTGACTTTGGTCATTCTGAAACATCGTTATTTTTTCGGGGATTATTTTGTTTCACTTTGCTTTTACTTCCAGAGTCAGTTTTCCACGATGGCTGAACTCCTTTGCAACGTTTGGTGGGGCAGATGTAGTTCTGTGGATCTTAAATAGAACGAAGGCACTCGTTGTTTAGGTTTCCTTTTAACTTTACCTCCAGTGCGAGGGAAAAAGGTCGAAAGAAACAAGAGGAAAAACAAAGAAGATTCAAAGCATATCGTATCACAATAACTCCGTAAATTCATTCTGGCCATGCCTGGAATTATTTCGCAGACTACAACAAACCTCCGTTGGCCAAAGGTGGTAATTTAGTTCAAGCGAATTTAATGTTTACAATGAATTGAGGTGCATTCTGGGAGAAAAGTGATTGACACGGCGGCCATTTTGCCGCTGGACGCTCTGTTCCCATTGTGTGAGAGATAGTAAATACTGACACTGCCAGACAAGCATTGCATATATTTCATTGCGTGAAATAACATACATTCACCAAAGGTAAGTGTCCATATACGTCAGTCCGTTGTCTTTAAAACACTTTCTACAGCTTTGTCAAACTTTGGGACTGATAAATTGTTATTTAAAAGAAAAAAACATTGTTTTTTTATCGTCGCAAAATGAGAAATCCGATGGCGAAGAAGGCGAGAGAAAATAGGTTCTCCACTTCGAGTCAGTGAAGGCAGAAAAATCAGTGGCACTTTGATGTGCATATTTGCTTCGGTTGTTCACCGAAAATAAGCACCGCGCAATACCTGTAAATATGTATTTGGCTACTCAAGATTGTTTACTTTAATGTCGTACAATTTTTGTGGCGAAAGGTGTTGCGGTTCTTTTACAATATTTGAAAGTTTAAGTCCTGGTGTTCGCTTTAAAATACGTGCTCATCCCAGTTACTGTTGAAATTGCGGCCATAATCTTGCGGTAGAAGGCGGTACTAAGACATGTATGCACTGCCCCTAGAGCTGGCAAAATAGTGTCCGATTGGCTGGAAAGGAGTTTGTCTCATACTATTGGTTATTGGTGGATTGTTAGTCCTCAGACCGGTCTTATTGGTTTGTGAGTGTTTCTCAGTTAGCCGATTGGTACAGTTTTTTACGTTGTAAGTTTACATTCGGACAGTGGGAAGGGCCTGAGATACTTTGTTGGAGCACGCCGCGAGACTTATCAAGCACATATTTTAATATATAGTTACTCTTACAAAGTTATTTACGGAACAGGTTTTTACCGAACACACTTTGTCAATCCTGTCTCTCTCTCAGGTGATCCTTTGTTGCTATGGCACGTACCAAGCAGACAGCTCGTAAGTCTACCGGAGGGAAAGCCCCTCGTAAGCAGCTGGCCACAAAGGCCGCTCGTAAGAGTGCGCCCTCCACTGGCGGTGTGAAGAAACCTCACCGTTACAGGTAACACAAAATCACAGAATATCCAACAATGACAGTATCACGTATTGATATAACCCCAGTGGTCACACCAAATATACTTAGAAGCATACTCCAACCGACAAACTCAAGGGCTCTTAAAGTTCTGTTTGTTTAATTCAGATAAACCCCAACAGATAGAAGGTCATTTGCTGTGTGTTGACAGTTGTTGCGTATCTGGGTGTGTTTGATTTAGGCCCGGTACCGTGGCTCTTCGTGAGATCCGTCGGTACCAGAAGTCTACTGAGCTTCTGATCCGGAAGCTGCCCTTCCAGCGCTTGGTCAGAGAAATCGCTCAAGACTTCAAAACTGACCTGCGTTTTCAGAGTGCAGCCATCGGAGCCCTTCAGGTAAGAGGGTGTGTGTGTGTGTGTGTGTGTGTGTTTGTGTGTGTTATATTATAGACATACGTTAGAAAGGTGATTTCAGTAGGAATCGATATGGTGATTGTATATTTGGCTTTATGTGTTTGTATACATTCTAATGAGGGTTTTTTTTTATATGTGCGTGTATGTGTATGTGCGTGTATGTTTGTAGGAGGCCAGCGAGGCATACCTGGTTGGACTGTTTGAGGACACTAACCTGTGTGCCATTCATGCCAAGCGTGTCACCATCATGCCCAAAGACATCCAGCTGGCACGCCGTATCCGCGGGGAGCGTGCTTAGACACCCGCCGTTCCTCTTTCTGTTCCCTCTCTTTCTCTCTCTCTCTCTCTCTCTCTCTCTCTCTCTCCATGTCTCTCCCCCTGTCCACTCACCACTCCTCCCTCGTTTCTCAGTAGAGTGTAGAGTATGAGTGAGGAGGAGTAGCTGTGTTCAGTCCAGTCTGTTAGTGCTGTCTCCTCCAGACACGTAGGGTACCTTTTATCTGCATGTAACAGGTGCTGGTGATCTAACACACACACACACACATGCGCACGCACACGCACATGCACGCACTCACGCAAACAACCGGAGCGTAAACGAGGTCTGCCTGTGCCCAGCATAGGTCTTTTCACAAAAACACAGATAAAAATACACACACACACACACACACACACACACACTTGCACACTGTTGGGCTGGTCAGAGGTGATGGTTGAGGGCAGTGTAGTGGAGTCTGGGGTTAGTCTGCTTAAGGGAAGCAGCAACTTCCACAGCAGGGTGCTACTAAAACTACCCCAGCCTTCCACATCTGCCCCACCCATGCCTGTCCTGACCCCACCATCTGCATACAGAACTACGCACACATCAGTCTGCCACATCTGCCCCAGGTCTCCCCTCCCTGCTCTATCCAACAGAGCTCCGTCTACCCATCCCGGTCACCACTTCATCCACTTTCTCCCAGCCGAGCTCCATCTTCCGTCCTCCGACTTTCCTTCTCTAATTTGCCCCTTGTCTCTACACCTGGGTTCAGAGCTCTGTGTGTGGGTGTGGGTGTTGTATGAGGCTTGTTTCTCTGTGAGTGTGTGTGTGTGTGTGTGAGTATGTGTGTTTAGATCAGTAAAGCAGAATCGTATTCAACTGCAAACCAGCATCTGTTGGTCAAAAGTTGTTACTTATAATAATGATAATTACTATTATTGTGGATATGGTGTTTTTTCCTTTTTTTTTACAATACATAAATATACTTTGTTTTTACCACTGTTAGGAAATGAGAATAGATTCAGAGTGATTTTTTTTTTGTTTGTTTGTTTGTTTGTTCCTAATAGTAGTGAATGCCGATCTTGGACCGCTTGTTGGAAATCGGGGAGCCACTAGAGGGCACTCTAAACCAGCCTCTCATTCAGCCTCACTGTAGACAGTCATCTTCCTCACTCTATCCTTATTGAACTTCTCTCTCTCTCACTTTCTCTTTTTCTTATGACTGCTCTTTGCTCTCTTTTTCTCTTCCTGTATCCTAGCATCTTTCTCACACTCCCTCTTTCGTTATCCCTTTCTTTCTCCCCTCTCTTTTCCTCATTCTGCCATTGGAGATCGGCATTTGGTGTCACAAAGCGTAGCAGAGAAAAAAAATCATGTTTAGTTCTTTGAGTCTTTCACTTTACATGTAGATCTCTTCCCTCTCTCTTTCTGGTGATACACAATATAACCTCATGTTTGTTTGTGTTTTTTTTCTTTATTTTTTCTTATTCAGAAATTGAAATAAGCTGATCTTTGTATTTTCCAAATTTCTCATAGTATGGTGGTAATAAATAGGTGTTACACAGAATCCCCACTCGTCTGACTCAGTCTTTCTTTCTTTCTTTCTTTTTTTAATCCAGTAGCATGACTGGGCACAGCAGAAATGGAAACTTTCATTTAAGAGCCTAACCAGTATAAGTAACAGTAGCATCGCATCACATTGACTGTTGTGCTACAACATACAAGAGTAACCAGTCTCTGACAGGATGTGGTGGAAAGTTTCTCATATATTGCATCATAATTACTGGCTTTACTCCACAAAGTCTCTATTTGGAAATAAAGAAACTAGTGTCTGTGTATCTTTTTTTTTCTTCTTTTTTGCAAAGTAAAAAGTCCAAAACTCTAAATGTTTGGAGCCCAATGACTGGACTCAAAATTATTGCAGTAATGACAAACACAGTCAGTTTTGTTTAAGTGCTATGACATTTTATTGGCTGAGGAGACCTAAGTACCTGGACAGACAGACTGACCTGACCAATGACATGGAAGAAGATGGTATGTAAGACTTTGTGCTGGAGTGACTGTGTCTGACTGAGTACAACTATACCAAAACTTAAGACATCAAATTCAGATTGCATCTCCACAGATGGGTTTGTTCTCTATGCTAATGTTAATATCAGCTATACATAGCTGTTATGTGGCAGGCTGTCTAGTTTTAGCTCAGCTAAACTTGTCACTGGAGAATTGAAAGCTAAATCAAGAGCTTGCAGGACAATGAAAGCTGGTGAAGGAGACAAGACACAAAAGCAAGTTCTGTCTAAAGTTGACCTTGACTTCTGACATGCCCTAACACTAACTTAACAAAGAGAAAACAACAGGACAACAGCCCACCACAGTCACTGACCAGAGTAACACAGATTTATTCACCACAGTTATTAAAATGACTAATATATGTGTTTGAAGTCACTGCAAGTAATTCAACAGTAATGCAGGAAGTAATACTTAGTAATAAAAAAAAAAACACGCAGACATACACACAAATACAATACGACCTTTTTTAAGAAAGTATAGGTGGTCAAAGTTCCTAATCAAATGATCCTGAACCTCAGATACACCCAGTACACTTTAGAGAAGTGTGAAAATACATGTTCTGGTATGTTACTGTGCTGTACAGCTACATTTATGGGCTAACACAACTTATACACAAAGAGAGTGTGAGTTTATTCTAAGTGCATTAAGAGTTGCTTTGTTTACCCAGTTTGAGCTGTAGATTGACAAGCCTTTTTTACCTGTACATGTCGTAACATATGAACAAATCAACATGTAACATTACATTACATTTACATGTAATATACATCTGAAATTATGGCAGACAGTATCACAAGGTTCACACAACTCCGATAACACCACTCCTGATATTAACAATGTGTAAAAAATGTACAAGTGTTAAAGGAACAATGTGTATAAAAGCAAATGCACTGCCCTCCAGTCACACACGTTCACGTGTTTAAGCTTTATACTGATTCAAGCACTGTGGCAAGCACACAACTTACTAGTGACCAGTGTGTGTGTGTGTGTGTGTGTGTGTGTGTGTGTGTGTGTGTGCACGTACAATTACAGACTCAAAATGTGTTTTACACACTCACAAAAACAGTGTGTACATCTGCCTTGAAGACTCAGCATTTTGAAGGCAGCTTTTTTTTTCTTGCACAACTGTTTTTGCAGATTAAGAGGAACAATGTGTGTGTGTATTAGAAATGATTTGGAAAAAAACTCACACAAACACAGATAATTGTATCTTCTGTTTCACAACAGCATACGTAGAACAGAGAATTGTATGTGTATTCATTGGAGAGAGAGAGAGATCCACTCCGTGGGTACATTACATGATTACTGTTTGTGATGTGAATACTGATGTGAGTCGGAGGCGGATGGCTGTGACATGCAGGAGTGGTCTTTTCCTCTTGGTGATATTGTGATGAACTGCATTCATTTAAATGTTGTTTATGAAATTTCCTTCCACAACTTATTGTACAACTTATATTATTGTACACTGCAGCTTCAGTCACTTGTGTTGACCTCTAAATGGTTCTTTGGTCTGAATATTTGTTGAAGAACAGGCTGGGTGTGTCTCTGTCTCTACTGTTCTGTTTGACAGGTTCTCTGTCACCTCCTGGAACAGGGCGTACATATCATAACCCCCCAAAAAAGAACATAACTCAGGCAGAATTCCCAGTAACACTTTAATGTGGCTGGCATGCATCTCTCTCCCTCTCTCTCTCTCCCTCTCTCTCTCTCGCTCTCCCTCTCCCTCATACTTTCAGGCAAACAAGATCAGATTTCTTCACAAATGGGATTTTGCAACACCTCCTCTGAACCAGATTCATTATGTTTGTAATTTTTGGCACCAAACTTACTGGACTGTGCTGTGGAGTCATGTGTCTGGCTGTGATTAAAAATCCCCGGCAACTCGTACATACACTCATTTCATACCATTTTACATACCTCTAATCATTGTTCTAGTTAGACCCTTATCACTCACATCTGTATGTCAAACTCTTGTTAAATTTTGCTGCACCCTACAATATATAACTGTCGCGAGAGGGACAGGGATCCACACTGGACAGCACACTGAACATCATTTTTGCCAGGAGAATTCTGGCAACACTTTCGGCAACACCTGACAGTGATTAAAACCCCCGCGCTGAGCTTTTATATTTGACGTCCATCCCAAGAAAGTTACGAAACGCAGAATTAATATTTTCCGGGCACCAGTGATTCTCCCTCCGCCTCATTCATCTCCTGGTATTAAAGTGACCAAAACGTCTTGTTTGATGACTTTGTTCTGCTGCAGTATCATTGGCATTCTTACTACATATTTGGTGTTTTGCAAGGTTACATTTATTACAGAGAACGTTTTATCCATTCCCGTAAATGCTATGCTATTAATTCATATGTGATGCCTTTCAAAGAGACTTGCCATTCCCACACAGTCTTAACTTCACTGGGGTGGAAATGGGAATGGCTGCGCATCCCAAAAGAAACGATCAGTCATCTGTGCCAGGAGTGATTTCGTGGTTCTCCAAACACTACAACATTTCACTTAGATATCTGTCCAACATCGGAGACACCTCTGCGGAGTTTCGTGGGTACCAACGATAGTACATTGTGTATCTCCAAACAACTACGAATCGTGTTATTCCCTCCTTATGCAGCTGTCCGATCTCGTAATGTTTATTTAAGGCACACGGGGCATTGTTTGTCAGGGAAAGAACACATTTATGATTGCATATTTCTCCAGTTAACCGCCGGACTCCAGCTAGCTGTTGTCTGCTAATTTGACAAGACCCTGCTACACAAAGGCTCCTCCGACCTTCGACATGGAAAGGACCGCGTTGTGCTTCTCTCGTTCGTTTGGGTCAGCTAAATTAAGGTGTGTCATAACAGCTTTTTATTTGTAATATTTGTAATATTTCCATCTCATTTAACTGGTTAATAATAAGTAGTAAAATTACCGATTATTCTGGAAATAATCATAAATTAATTAATTAATCAACAACAGTAATAATTTACCATTATAGTGTTTGGTCAAAACTCCATGTAAAAATACAAAATACAGAAAAAATAACGTTAAATTAAACCATTTTTTTTATAATATAAATTATACAGATTATATGTTTAAAAAATTCCCAATTAGAAATGTAGGCTGCTTAATTTAGGCAAAATCGTACATGTAATTCTGGCGAGGTCAGAAAATCCAGCACAAAACTTTCCGTTTAATTTCTGACATTTTCAAACATACCAGAGCAATTTAAGGTCTCTGTGCTGTTTCCTAATCGGATTCTCAGACTATGAAAAAACCCTGTTTGTAACAAATAGCTTTAGTATTGACTCATTCATCAACTTTTGCATGAAGACACACACACACATACACACACACACAGAATAATGGGGGACGTTCATAGCTTTACAAATTGGCACAAGGACTGAAAATTGCACTTGGTCCTATGGTCGCTCTCAAATACACACACACAAACACACACATGCGCGCACACACACAAATACACACTATGTCATTACTAAGATCACGAGACAATTCTCCATTCGTTCTGTCCAGCTAGCAGAAGTACTCTGTCCTCCACATTCACACACATTCAGCAATGTGTTGCATTATGGTACTTCAACAAACAAATTTGAAAGAAATCAGTCCCCAGGTTAAAAAAAGAAAGAAAGAAGGAAAGAAAGAAAGAAAAAAACAGTCCTCAGCTTGAACTCTCTATTCTATGAGAAGATGTTTCTTTTCCAGTCCATATTTTTTTAATCTTTCCCTCTTAGAGCACTCGGTTAGTGGATATCCGTGCTGCAGACGTCCGCCGTGATCTGTACCTCCAGTAAAGTAAACCAGCGAGTGTGAGGAGCAAAACGAGGCCCACAGCACCTCCTAGGATGCCAACTTTCATGGCCAGGCCTGAGTCTGAGGGAGGCTTAAACTGGGTGCATGCTTTGCTCTCCTGGGGACTGATGCCCCCATCATTCCTAGCCTGGACACACACCGTCGCCCCCACAGGCACATTTCCCAGCTCCACCTGCCTCTTCTGCCAGCTCACCTCCACCTCCACGGTCTCCCTGCCCGTCTCCAACACGCTGATCCGGTAGTGAGCGACCACCGAGACAGGAGCGCACCAGTGCACCACCACCGCTGAGCCCATCCTCTCCAGTCTCCGTAGGTGTGGAAGGTCTGGGGGAGAGAATTGGGAGCCAAACCCAGGGCAGGAGCATCCCGTGGCAGCCGCCAGGTCTGAGCAGGGTCTGTCCTGTTCTTTACACAGGTCATAATCACATCGCTGTGAGTTGGAGCGGCGGGTGGGATGTGTGCTCACGGTTTCTTCATACTCGTAGTAGTCGTCCTGTATACTGTCAGGAAGTCGGGATGTGCTGTTGATTTCCGATGACGATGGGGAAATGTTGAGGGTTAGGGTGAGGGACAAGAGGAGCAGCTGAGTCAGTGTTGGGCGGCAGCTGGCCAGCATGGCTTCTCATCTACCAGGGACACAACGCATCCGGTCACAACCGGTAACAATCATACCAGTAACAACAACCACAACAATAACAACAGCAACATTAATACTAGGCAGATACTGAGATAAAGAAATTAATTAATAAAAGCATTGTCTGTGAAATTGTCCATATGTTGTAGAAGACACAGGTCAAATCATACTTGTCCTGATTATCCCCTGATATTGGCTTACATCAGAAAATGCTTTTACCATAATTTAACTATTATGTGAATTTTCTGATCTCTTCTGGACAGTTCAGATTCTTTCTGGATAATTCTGAGATGAAAAGTCTGAATGATATTCATAAATTCCTGTCCAAGTGAAGACCAATATTTCCTCCAAGTTTATTCAGTTTTAACATAGATTTTAAAAAGCGATAGAGGGAGAATAACTCTATTTTAATCTGACTTTTTAAATTTGAAAAGTGTGAAATGTCACTTAGATGAACTATTAGAGGCTTACAGTGGAGATCAATTTCGGCAGAAGCTCTCTATGCTCTCAGAACTGTAATGTACCAAAACGTAATGAATATAGTATATAGAAATGATCATTTATGCCTACAAAACACAGATTATTCCTTAAAAGAAATCAGATAAGCACTCGAGAATGTTGGTGAGATGTTAGCTGCATATATTGAACAAAATATAGAGAGAAATATAGAGCAACTGAAATAATGATTGACTTTACCAGTATAAAACCCACTCAACCAACGCAATTTAGTTCAATTCAGTCCAGTTAAATCCATTTCAGTTGAGTTCAGTCCAGTTAACAAAGCAACTCCCTGTGAGTGCTAAAACATGCTGGGGCAGACAGTACTGTGAGGGGAACAGATGGCTCTGCACATTGTGCTAGCAGTTCAGTCAGACATAAACAGTATATAATGTGTTAGCTGGACAGAGAGAGAGAGAGAGAGAGAGAGAGATACGAATAACAGATGCATAAAGTAGACAGG
The DNA here is from genome assembly GCF_902362185.1 of Chanos chanos. Classification (NCBI taxonomy): domain Eukaryota; kingdom Metazoa; phylum Chordata; class Actinopteri; order Gonorynchiformes; family Chanidae; genus Chanos; species Chanos chanos. The sequence continues at coordinate 25,511,181 of NC_044502.1, forward strand.
GTTGCATAAGAGATCCGGGTGTTTAATACACCAGAGGGGAGAGAGAGAGAGAGAGAGAGAGAGAGAGAGTTGCTCTGAGTTTAAAACGCATGGTCAGAATGCTTCTTATTAGACTCTACATAAATACGAAGGGAACAGATGCTTTTTTTTACTTTCAGATTGTGCATGAGCACATGCGGTTCTGTGCTAGGCGCATGCGGTTCTGTGCTAGGCGCATGAAAAATAAAGCCTTTTGAGTTATGCAAGAACACAATACACAAACACATGAAGGTAACACAGATGGTACTACCAAATGTGGTAGAGCTCTGTAAAAATAGATGTTTAATGGGGTTTGTTTTGGAAGTTGCATTCTGTATAACTTTTGCATTTGCAGTTTAAATTACATGTTACACGAACAAAGAGGTGAAAATGATTGAGAGAAATACATATGTGTGATCAGAGTTCAAAATGGTTTTGTGTGTCTAAGAAACTGTCCTTACCTGTATTGTCAAGAGTCCTCAATCTTCCTTAAAATCTTCCAATCTTCCAGCCAAAAAATTTTCAGCTTCAATCCGTGTTTCCACTTCAGTTTTTCTCTCTTTTTCTCACTCGGTGGCTCCAGCCCACTTTCTTTTATAAAATCTCTCTCTCTCTCTCGCTCTCTCTCTCTCTCGCTCTCTCTAATACTCCCCCCCACAACACAATCACCTCCTTTTTCTCCTCCCCCTCCCCTGCTGCTTTCCCCCCCCTCCATCTCCTTCTCTCTATCTCTCCATGCACTGCCTTACTCTTGTCAAACACACTTCTGGCAGTGTGTGTGTGTGTGTGTGTGTGTTTCAAAGACATGTGCAGCTGCAGTGAACTTTGTACCTTATGATTCAAACTAGAGAACATTCCAGTAACGTGTGCAGGTCTTTCAGAAACCTGTCTCCACTAGACACGTTTTAATTGCCAGTACGTTTGTCCAAGTAAAGGATGATCTACACCACTGACTCTACACCACTGACTCAGATCATTCACCTACACACACTGCTGTCTCTTACCATAAGGCCTTTATAATCTTTTCAGTCACTGACAATGACACCGCACTCTTACAGTCAACGAAACAGGAAACCAAAAATCCCCTCTGTTTTTTGAACAAAAACCCCTTGTTTGGAGTGGGGCAGAGGAATGCTGATCATTTGAGTCGACGTGCCGGAGCATTAGGGATGACAGCAGGACAACAATGGAGTGCTGGGAATATTATGTCAACATTTAATATATGATTTCACCTGAAGTGCTGAGGTCATTTCCCGGGAGTTGTGATGTGAGGCAGGAAGTGGTGTGCGTTGGGCTAGAGTGTGTCTGTGTGAGACAGGAGCTGGTTTAGGTTGTGACAGAGTGTGTCTGTGGTTACAGTTGTACACAGACTTCTTGCACTGTTTTAGTCTGAGTTCATGCCATTCAATCCTCAGCCCTGTCATAACTGCTGATTGGCCCATCACTCACTAATGACTCAGACAGGGTGTGCATCGGCATCATCAAGTGTTTTTCATCATTTTTCTCAGCAACACTTCATAAGATTTTCCATTCCTAAGAGACTTTGGCACCAGGTTTTTGGAAAGATTGTGAAAACACATGAAAAAACAACATGTTGCAAGCAGAGGAAAAATAATCAGGATTAGCGTCAATGCTAAATGTCACATTGATATAAGAGTTGTAATAAAATTTTAAGATCAGGCCTATATGTGATTCTAATTATGCATAATTCTATCCTTATTCTCCTTGTGCATGATGAAAAAATTGCATTGTAAAATAATGGGGATGGCCATGGAAATATTGAATATGTGTGTGTGTGTGTGTGTGTGTGCGTGCGCGTTTGTTTGTGTGTATGTGAGACAAGGTTCTGTGGCGAGATTTTCCCACTGATGGTTTGATGACCATGAAAGGAAATCTGAACGGAAAACCAGGAAATCTGCAGGGAAACCTAAGAAAGAATACCCCTAAATCCCTGCAGACAGTCAGGTTCATATATCTCACACCAGAGCAGGGTTTATGTTGGACTTCCTGCATTCATTCCTAACTCCCTCCCCAAGCTCTGACATCCTAACAACACTGTAACTGTCAGCTGTCAGCTGTTTGACAGGTAAAGGTTTGTGCTCTGTTTTTTTAATGGCGTTCTCAGAACAACGCTCAGTAGCTGAAATGAAGTGGTGGACTGAATGAAGCTGAGGGGGTGTGGGAGTTGGTGGGGGTATAAATGAAACTCTGTTGTGGGCATGTAGAGAAAGATCTAGAGAGAGCACAAAGGCCGTGGAGTTAAGAGCAGATAAAGGTTTAGAGAGAGAGCACAAAGGCCATGGAATTTTGACGTAAACATTTTTCAGGCCAAGTTTAGCAGAGAGACTGATGTCCTCTGAGACTCTTCATTCAAAGGGATTTAAAAGAATCCACAGTCTCCACACTGGACCACAGAGCAATCTCTCGCTCCTAACTGGTTGTCAGAATTTAAAAAATGTATATATTTCATTTTTAGTGGTTTCTCTTCACAGGGAACTTTTGTTTTATTCAGAAAAAGCTTAGAATCATATGAGTTATGCCTCTATGGGGCTGCACACACAACTGTTCTCCATCACATAGTGTGTTAAATGTCTTTTGACCAAAAGAACACAGCTTCATCTTCAAAACCAGTTATGTTAATGATGTAATACTGGGCTGAACCATGTGGGCTCAGTTTTCTTCTCTTTGGACTTTGCTCTCTCTCTCTCTCTCTCTCTCTCTCTCTCTCTCTTTCTGTCTCTCTGTACATCTGTTCGTTGTTAGCTGGTTTGGTAATAAGGCATGCTGCATCTGCTGGAAAAATAAGAGCCCACATGTTTTACATCCTGCTTTTCTGCTGGGTTATGGGATTCAGGGTGTGCCGGAGTTTGTGTGTGTGTGTGTGTTTGTGTGTGTGAGTGTAAATGTGGGTTGATGTAGAGGTAAGTGTTTTGGGTGTGTGCTCATTTGTCCATGCTCACAGCGAGTAATTAAAATAAGAGCTTGTGTATGTGTAAGGCATGTGTCATACATTTTGTCTAGGACATTGAGGATCAAACTATTTAGGATTTATGCAGTTGTATTGAATCATAGTCACCCATGAGGATATGTTTAAAGTGATTCATAGGTGCTTACACTTGGTTGATACATCTTATAGCATTTTTGGTCGTGTCTCTGTGCTCAAAATATGACTGTGTCTAATTGTATCTGTAGCTGTTCTGTAACCCTTTATTATTATTATTATTATTATTATTATTATTATTATTATTATTATTATTATCATTATTATTAATAATAATAATAATAATAATAATAATAATAATGGTATGATTATGCATAAGGACGAAGTCAGTCCGAGTTTGTTTGTTAGGCTTGTGTCACCAGCTCAGATGCTCAGAACCTTTTGACTATGTGGAAAAACTCTAGGAGTTTCCTCACATTGTAGGAAATGAACTAGATGACAGGGTCTTTAATCCACAGTACAGCTTTTGGTGTGGATAACAGCTGGCCTCTTGGCGTTAAAGGACTGGCAAACATTTTATTACAGAGAGCAATCAGCAAAGAACCACACTGTCTTATCAGTTTAGATATTCACACACACGCTTAGATACCAGAGCATGAGGATACTCAACAGAATAAGAGAGAATCTAGAGCTCATAATGACTGATACTAAAACTAATACTAACACCAATACTAATATTAACACTATTACTAATACTAATACTAATACTAACAATAACAATAATACTAATACTACACTAATACCAACACTAACACTAACAGTAATATGAACACTAACACTAACAATAATACTAACACTAACGTTAAAACTAACAGTAATTTGAACACTAACACTAATACCAACAGTATCACTAACAATAACAGAATCTCAAGATGTTTTAAACTGTATTCTGAGGTCATGTTTTAAGATTTGGTTTGTGTTTTAAGAGATGTCATAGTACAGCCCTAAAGCATTATTAGTGTGTGTGAACTTAAAAGCACAATAGCCATTTTGGATATGTCTGAGTCAAATGTCAAACATCTCATTCTGCTGATTTCTGCTTTAGGTCTGTCTCTGTGTGAGATACTGTAAAGTTGCCAAATTTGTTCTGTGACAAGTGTGATTGTTTAGTCTCGAAATCCAACTGACATATGAAAATGATTTCTTCAACTGTTTGATGTTTTGTTGTGAGGTAACGTCTCCTAGGATTACTTTATAAAACAAAATGTTATCATGTGTTCGTACTGCAAACATGTTTTCACATGTTTTTGAGACATTTTGAAGATATAAACTCTCCAGTGTGTCTTAGCCTTGAAGCTGTGAAATAAAGCCAAGGCAAAATATGGCTGCAAGCAACAGTTAGCAGATTCAAGCAGACACATTCAGACATTTAGAACTAAGAAAGATACTGTTAATAACTTCTGATAGAGCATCTTCCAAAATGGTATTTGTTAGGTGTGATGAAGATCAGAAAAACACCCTAAGAGGATTTTTTTTTAATTAGACAGGGCTGAAAGGCAAACCTGCTGCCAGAACAGAACAGAGCAAAGTTAAAACTCAGGATTCAAGAGTGTTATTGTCATATGCAGAGTGATAAAGGCAGTTACACTGTACAATGGAATTCTTACTTTGCTAATCCTCCATTTACCAAAAAAGAGAAATTAATAACAAAAATCTTTTATAAAAAATCTTAGAGGTAGGACCTATAATAAGTAAACTTAGTAATTAAAGCTACATTGTGCAGTATTAATCACTGTTAGGTGAAGCATGTTGAAATGACTTCAGTTCTATGTTCATTACAGGTAAAGATATATCTTTTAATACTGTGTAACTGTACCTGTGTTTGTGACGAGCTTGTTGCCTCCCCCACTGGTTCCACCATTCTGCTCTCAGCCTCACCACTCTGCTAATTACTGGTCTGATCTTTTTAGTTCATTTTGCCTTACAGCTGATTTCTGCTTATTAGTCTAGTTCTCACCAGTTTTTTGTTCATTAAGTCTGGTTTTCTGTTTGTATAAATACCCCTTCTTTTCTGTTGTTTCTTCTTTTTCGTAAAATCTTGCTTAGTGCAGTGCATTTCTGACTTGTGTTATTGGTCATTTTGATCAGGGCCTCATTGTTAGTTTGCCTTTTGGTTCCAGTCACCCTGTTTCTGTGTTTCTGTCTGTGTTGCCTTGTCCTGTGAGTGTACTATCTGCCTGAGCCTGGCACTAGACACTCTTCGTTTGCACTTCCATCAAGTTTCCTGAGGCCACCCTGACAGTAACCTATTATACCTGTTAATATACAGTTCAATGAAGCTAAAGATATGTTAAAAGCTCTTTTACGACAGTATCCATTGCGATCCAATGGCATACAATTTTAAAGGTCTCTGTGGTCATTAAGCTTCTTGTATCAGCTATCAGTTTGTCCCTCTGGACCATATACATGAGCCATATTCACTAAGCAATTGTGCACAATTTGAGTTCAGCTGGATCAAGAGGTGAAGTGTTACAAGCATTTTTTTAATTCCTCTTTTTGAACATACTTATCCATGGATAGGTTACCAGGTACACTTCTATGGAAGACAAAAAAATAATAATAAAAATGGTGACAACAATCCGGTAAAAAATGATAAGGAAAACACTGGAAGAAATGAGTGTTAAGATAACTAGTTCTCAAAATTAGAACACATTTAATTTCACTGTATACCAAATTAGTCCTTAAGAGCAGTCTTTTAAGGTCTTTTGCAAAAGGCCAAAAAAAGGTCAGTCTTTTGCAGTTTATAGATGCATTATCTGAGCACTCAGACAATAAAATATCAGCCCTAGAAAACACTCTCTAACTGATCACGTCCACCCCTCACAGCCAGTTCTTTTCTGATTGTATCAGGTTCAAAATGAATAAACCAGACATGACAAATATAACTGTTCATATTCTTCTCATTGGATTAATGTTTGTGCTGAGTTGTTGAGAAGAACTGATACGTTTTCTTCATGTCAAAGGCACAACACACACATTCCAGTCTATTTACAGTTACTGATCAGGCACACTGGCTAAGGCAAGCAAGTGACATTTCTTAAAACCACAATTCTGCACAACCTCCTGAGGAAAAGCGGATGTGTTATCTGGTTGCGTTTGTGAATACTCTGCGCAGTTTTTGCTTTACCGCAATGTCCTCTGAACTTATGCATCCGGATTCTTGCCTGTTCATGTCACCATGAGTGTAGTAAACAGCAGCCTGTATCTATGGAAACCCTTACCAGAATGCATGTCCACCACGAAGTATTACCATTTGTAAAGCTACCATGTTTTTTTTTTTGTTTTTGTTTTTTTTAGCTAAGTTTTCTGGCCATTTGTGGCCATTAAAAGCAGCCAATGCTTGGACCCCATTCATTGCTGCTAGCAGCTATATTTTAGAGTGGAATTTCAATGTATTTTCTCTCTTTTCATTTCTTTTTTTTGGTTTTGTTTTGTTTTTTCGTTTGTTTTTTGTTTTTTCTTGTAACTGGATTGAGATTTAACGGCAAGTCAAGAAAAATGAATTCAGTCCAGGGTTACAGTGTAAGATAAATATTTGTGATAAGAAGGGAAAAAAAAGTTGTTTTAGTCATAGTGATCTGCTCTGCATGTTGAAATATGTTTCTCTTTGTTCGGGAACCCAGCGGTTGTCTTTGTGGGGACTTCCCATAAGGTTTCAAAGACACATGACATCCTGGCCAACTGTGAGGTACTTAATTAGGTACTGCTTTATTTTACAGTCTGTTAATTACCAAGTATTAACTAGGAGATGAGATGATAATAAAGTACAGCTATTAGGAAAGTGCCAAAAATGGATGGGAAACACTAAATAAATTCCTGGTAAGTACATAGAAACCTATTAAGAAACTAGATGCAAACAAAATATAGTTATTTGGAAAGTACCCATTAGAAATGTATAGTAAGTACTAAGTTATTATCTAGGAAGTACATGGAAACATACTCGGAAACTAGATGTCAGGAAATTATTTAGTACTTTCTATCCTAATAACTTTATTTTATTACCATCACATTTCGTAGTTAATACCTGGTAATTAGCGAACTGTACAATAAAGCATTACCAGTAATTACATTTCATACCATCATGTTTCCCATCACTGGGATTGATTTCTTCATTATCATTGTTTTTTGTATACCACAAGAAATCTGGATGTAGGGATGAAGTGTACACACTATGTATTGTGATGTGTTGGGAAAGAACATTAATGCATAATGAAAACAGTTGTTGTTGTTGTTGTTGTTTAAAGATACTAACACTAATATTCAGAGTTTCTGAACAGATTATCTGTGTGATGTGAGCATGAGATTTTATTTTTAAATGTTATTATATGTATATTTTTGCTATATGCCCACAAACACATTCCAGACAACATTATGGTTTAGTTAGCGCTATCCCATTTAATATCAGCTTTTGGAAGCATTTACATTCGCCAGACAAATAATTTCTTTTACATTCTAATTTTATAAAGTTGGATAATTATGGAGTGACTTAGAACTTAACTTGAAGGCGCTTACAACCATTTTAAATGCTGTTTGCCACCTCATGACTGTAAGTGGCTGGATAAATTTAGCATAAATACAAATTCAGTTTACATAAATACAAATTCACAGGTGTATATTTGTTAGACATGTTTAGACCTACCATGCTAACAACTTGTTCTACAAAACATTTTGCTTCTTTATGTTAATTTCCAGGGGAAAAAATAAAGTTTTCTGAGCTTCTGAGTTTCTCAGTAAACGTATCTATAGTGAGAGGTCACAGAATGACCTAAAATGCTTACATATGGTTTGTCGTGTACTTTTATTTTAGAGTATACAACTTTCTGTCCGTACAACAACTAGATTATTGAACATATCACAAAAACCAATGAGTGTCAAATCAGAAAGTTAAAAGGAACCAGTTAAAATGGGAAAGACAGAATGGTAGGACTCCAACCAAAGAAAATGTCAGTAGGAAAAACAATCAGAGCATGTAAATGATTTCTGTCACAGCACAATGTAAGAGCACAAGACACTTATACTGTCGAATATGAGCAATTCAAGGGGATCCTCTTAACAGGAAGATGAAATTTAGGGCTGTGAGTCATTTGGGGCAGTTAAGTACAGGTTGAGGTAACGTGGTTGAGCTGTGGTCATTTGTATTAGTGTGTAACCTTTGACAGAATTCCAGTATTACTCAAACCCGTCTGAGCAAGAGGAAGGCACAGAGCTGCCACAGACAGACAGACAGAGGGAGAGGGAGAGAGAGAGAGGGAGAGAGAGAGAGAGAGAGAGGAAAGAATGAGGCACTGAATATAACTCTGAGTCATATGTGTCATGTATTGCGCTGGTCTACAGACTCCAATGTAGGTCAACTCTAAACTGTACCTGCCACCGCCCACCCCCACACACACACACACACACACACACACACACACACACACACACACACACGCTTAGACGCGCACACACACACGCACGCACGCACACACACACACACACACACACACACACACACACACACACACACACACACACACACAGAGTGTGCTCCAGTCAAACTTCTGTCCTGCTCTATCATTAAACTGCTGTGCAGTAAGCCTCTCAGAGGAGGAGAGACTTGGTACCAGTGTGTACCACCATGTCTGCAGCCTGAATGTGTGTGTGTGTATGTGTGTGTGTGTGTTAGTGAGAGAGAGAGAGAGAGAGAGAGAGAGAGCCAAACCAGTTTGTAATGAAATGTATAAACCAATCAGTCTCTGTGAATATACCCAACTCAGGGGAGAAGCAACAGGAAATATTTCCTCCTGAGTTTCATTTAGTCTGAATGGTCTAACAATCTCTCTCTCACTCGCTTTCTGATAGTGTCATCAGATTGACAGAGAAAGAAGCACACACCAGAGGAATGTTTTCTGGGCTCATGCATGGACCAGTCACCGCATGCCAAAAACATACATGCCACAAACTTATCCACTGATAAATGTGATACCACAATATGCAAACATCTGTTACCATTTCATGCAGTTACAGCCCCCAGTCCACTGACATGAGTTTTGCCAACAGTCACAGCTGTGTTTTAACCAAGTGTTGAAAACAGAAGCCAACACACAGACACACACAAACACACACACTAGAAAGCCTGAGACACTGGTGTGTGTGTGTGTGTGTGTAACGGGGGAGGGAGTTAAATCTGCGGTCATCAGGGTGAAACAGAATGTGGCTTAACTTCAAGCACTCACAGAATTTCTCATGTCTAAAGCCAAACCACATGCTCCAAAACACCACCATTCATCAAAACTCCCCAAACTACAGAGTGGCACGACCAAGACCTGTGCCAAACATGCACCTTTCAGTTCTCTATCGGCACCAGAGAAAGAGAGAGGGCCAGATAGTATTATCAGCTGCTAAAAATGAGAGGGGAGGGGGTTAAGGAAGTGAGGCAGGGAGAGAAAGAGAGAAGCTGAGGGGAGAAGGGGAAGAAGAAAAGAGAAGAAGGGGGAAGGGGAGGGAGAAAGAAAAATAAGGAAAAATATATCATAGTTTGTATTGATCCTGTACAGACCCCAAAAGAATCCTCATTGGACCCTCTTGTGTGATGTATCAGAGAAGTACACGCACCATGGCTTATGTTAGAGTGCAAAGGACTTCACCGTCAGTTCCCATAACACAGTAAATTCAGATGACGGAATTCCTTACTGGTAATCTCTGTGTCATTTTCTACTCAAAGCGATGAAGAATGTTTAGCAACACTAATGATAGGAAATGTACTTTATCTCAAGCCAGGCAGACTGTACCTGGTATGTGAAATTGATTGTGAGAGTTTTTTCTTGTCTGACAGATAACTTGTTTAAACACTTTTAACAGTAAGTAACTTTTTTTTTCTATGACCACACTATATACACACTATGTATCACATTGATTAATTGTACATGTATCCATTGTACTTATAACTTTTAAAAAACTGTTTATGCATGTGAGATTTAAATGGACATGCTGAGAAGACATTCTTGCTTATCTAGACAACAGTTTTAGAAATTTTAGAAACGACATTCTTGTAATGACTAAGTGTCTAAATGTTCTGGAGGTATTTGCTGTATGACCTGTAGGCTGAGGCACAGTTCAGGAACCAGACTGCGGACTGACTCTTGGGCTTGTGCTTACTGCTCAGTGCAGGTCTGAACAGAGCCTGAAACGGGCGCATACCCCAGACCCTGAGATCTGACCCGACCGAGTCCAACTAGTACTGCCAAATCTGAAGCTGGACCGTGAAATTGCTCACTCTCTTCCTCTCAGAGCGAGCAGACAGAGACACACGTGCTTCATTTACACATTTTTTATGAATGATTTTACTATAAATGAATCTGTTCATTCAAAAATATTTATTAATTTTGGCATTGACAAAGTTCGTGATGGTATCGATACCTGAAAAAAGTGTGTAAGTATAGGAGGTGTGGATATTTTGGTTTCAACCTGCCCACCTCCAGGAGAGAGAGGGATAGAGAGATAGAGTGTGTGTGTGTGTGCGCGCGCATGCAAAATGAGTTCCTAATTTCTTTACAGAAAAATTAATTTATAATAAAAATTAAATCTGACTTGTTAGAAAGCAAACCTGAACCTGGCCTGAACACAAAGTTGTTAAACAAACAACAATCTGAACCAAACCCAAAGTCTGCACTCTGTCAGGTCCTGACAGGCTTGGGTCATGTAGCGGACCTCTACTGCAGAATGAAGAGCAAACCAAAAAAGCTTTGGGCTAATTAGATATTAGCTCAACTAATTATCAACACTGCACAAATGTACACATCAAAGGCACGCAGACTGGGAGCGAAGAGGGCCAGAGGGAAAAGAGCGTGGTTTGAACACACACCATCAGTGGGAACATACCTCTGTGTGTTATCTCTGTGATGAATATCCCACAGGATCACATTAATGTACCAGTTTTCCTTATTCAGCCACCCAGCGCAGAGACAGACAGGCAGACAGACAGACAGACAGAAAGGGAGAGAGAGAGAGGGAGAGAGGGAGAGAGAGAATTCAGAAGGAGAAAAAGAATTCATGTTCTAATGAGTGATGTTTGTTGTTCTCATAGGGCTTGTAGAAACATATTTAAGTGTAAGGAGACAGTGGTTGAAACAGAGCCCTGAGGGAAATACATTTAAATGAAACTCTTTATTTCCACTGTTACTACAACAGCACCAAGTACAAATGAACAGGTCTTATCTGGATCACTTCCAGAACAGTGATATCAAGGACAGTGACAACAGTGTTCACACTATGGCCAGTGCAGATTGCCTCACTTCACTGCTGTGGTTATGTGAGTCCATCTGGAAAACTGCCTCTTAGATCATAAAATCTACCCACACAGTAGTTTCCATGGAGACCTCAGGAGGCAAGCAGGAAGTCTGAAGTGTTTATATGTGTGCGTGTGTGTGTCTGCAGTGCATACAAGAGTAGTAAGTCTATTTATCATCACAGATGAACGGGAAATCACAAGCTGAGAATCAGGCTGAAGATCAAGGTCTTTGGAAACAGAATCAATATTTCCTGTTGAACTGAGACTTTTTCTTTTTCTTTTTTAAATTTCTGTTGGAGGTGTAGTTAATGTGAGTAATCAAATAATCAATAGCTGGATGGATTTGAGGGACCAGTTCTTTATGGCCAGGGCAATCATAGTGATCCTGTCTGATATGATCATGTTTCTGCAGCTGGAAAAGGCTTTTTCCCCCACAATGACCCATGTGCCAGTGAATGAACAAGTTAAAAAGACAGCGCTGCTAACTGCAATTTGGAGCTTCACTCCAAATGACATTCCAGCCTCCCCCTGAGAAACCCAGGGCCATGGACATAGGAGAGACTTTTTTTTTTAAGATTCTAAAGTAAGTAAGACCAACAGTGGGATGCAAAGCGACCAGTGATCAAAACTATTGTCTGTTGACCTCTGTCTGTGTCATGTATGTCTTTTAATGTATAGATGTATTTATATAGATAGATAGATAGATAGATAGATAGATAGATAGATAGATAGATAGATAGATAGATAGATAGATAGATAGATAGACAGATAGATGTATTAATGTGTCCTTAAAAGGCACTCCTGTTGTGTGGTACTGCTAAACAGTGTTATAATGGTTGGGATTCAGCCCCTGACTGACTCTATAACAAGTCTCTCATCTCAGCTGGGCCTCACAGCCAAATGCCATACACAGAATCTGTGGGTTTGGATGCATGTTTGAGTGTGTGTGTGTGTGTGCATGTGGGTGTATGGGTGAATGAAACAGTAAGGGAATGAATGAGTGAGTGACTGACAGTGTGTGTTTACACATGTAAGTGAGTAAGGGAAACAGGATGTGAATGAGTGATTTTGTGGATGCTAGTGTATTTGTGCAAGTAAGTGAGTGTGACAGACAGAATGTGTTGTAATATCTTATTCCGTGGTGTGTGTGTCCACTGACGCTTGTTTGTATGTGCTTGCATGTTTACTTTACTGCATTGGGGAAGGCTAAACACAAATTCAGATGTAAACTCTGGGGAGACACTTGTAAGCGTAGTTGGGAAGACACACACATGCTCGCGCACACACACACAAACAAACAGATGTCTTTTTCATTCAGTTTGTTAGGGGTAGGTCAGTTAGTGTCAGAACTGTGGCAGAGGAAAGAGTAAAGTGGTGGTGGTGGTGGTGGGGGGGAATCACCATTTAATTCATTCGGTTCTCTGATTCTGTAGCAGTGAATGTGACTAAACTGGTCTAAATTTGTAGCAGTGCATATGATTATCCGTAGCTGATGTGTGATAACTGGTGCATATCTGTTATCACCTGCTGTACTAATGATCATCACTAGAGGGCAGAATATGACAGAATGTAAAATCGAAACTCATCTCGACTGAGTGACAACAGCACTGCATGCTGATCACATAAGCACACACACACAAAAGTGTGAAAGCTAGGGCTGGTTCATGTGTCCACCAGGTTATCTGTCGTATTAATGAGACATTCTGGAAACTTAAACTTCTTCTTGTCGTATGAACACTCTAAATCTCACAAAATCACTTGTTCTAGATTTGGAGTGAATGAGCCTTTAATTTTCCACCTTTCTTTAAACCACATAACTTTTCAGCTCGTAGATCATTCTAGAATTCATCTTAACCTCTAGAATGAGGTTAAAGATGAAATCTTGATCATCATCTTTCTCTCTACTTCACAGAGTTCATGTGTACTTAGCCTCTTTGTTTAGTCTGTGTCGCCTGCAGTCTCACCATCCCATCCTCCTTCTTCAGATAATTCAATCTGATTGTTTGGTTTGCAAAGCAGAAGGAGTTGAAGACGTTTAACGGAGAGAAACGCAGGCAGAGTGAACATGGGGCCTGCCTTTTCTCTCTCGTTTTTTAATATGAGGAGCCAAGTAACCATGGTAACGGTGGCAGAGCAGAACGATTATGTAGGAAGAAGAACGGTGGGGCTGGTTTTGAGTTTAGCCAGAAGGAGACAGATATATCACTCACACCAGCTCTCTCCACACACACACCAGCTCTCCTTTCACACACACACACACACACACACACACACACACACACACACCCCTGCTCTCCTTTAGCACCAGTCTTCTCTCTCCCTCCCTCTCTCTCTCTCTTTCACACATACACACACACACCTGCTCCCCTTTAGCACCAGTCCTCTCTCTCTCTCTCTCTCTCTCTCTCTCACACACACACACACTATTTCTCTCTCTCTCTCTCTCTCTCTCTCTCTCTCTCTCTCTCTCACATACATCATTCAGGGCTCACTCTCCTTCCTCTCCTTTACATCTTCTATCCTCCTGTAGTTTTTTTTTATATCTCTATATGTCATACCTTCTCTCTCTCTCTTCTTTGGTGTCCTGCACATTAGCTCTCTTGCTCTTCATGTCTGTTACATCTCATGACTTCTGAACCCAGTCCCTTTTCTCCATCTCTCTGGCCCTGTGTATATACCCCTCAGTCTGTCCCAGCCAACACCAAGCCATGCACACTTTAACCACCGTCTCCAAGCAATTCAGAACAAAACACTTCAAATCACAGAAGAGAAGAGAAGAGAAGAGAAGAGAAGAGAAGAGAAGAGAAGAGAAGAGAAGAGAAGAGAAGAGAATCCCTTGTGCTTCCTCTGTCTCTCACTGTCTGTCACGCACATACTGTACACATTCTCAGAGGATTACATGTTCTCTGCAGTTTACTGCTTCATCCTTAACATGCTCCCAACCTGTTAACAGTGCGGTGAATGGGAGAGCAGTTTTCAGAGCCTCTTCACCACATGAGAGGACGGGAGAGAGAGAAACATTCTTCTCCAGTAGTCTATTTTCAACCGCTTTTCCCATGAAACTGAATTCACAAACACACACGCACTACAGGCAGGCACAGGCACAGGCACAGGCACAGGCACAGGCACAGGCACAGGCACACACACACAGTGGAAATTAGTGCGTTTTTTCTTTCTGTTAAAACCAAAGTAGCCATCTGAGCTATGGTCTAAAGATATTGATCACTGATTGGTATACGTGTTCATTTATGCGGTTTGAAGTGCTGTACAGAGACAGTCAATAAACAAGCATAATATGCTTATTTATAATACACATATAAATGAAAAATAAAATAAAAGATAACATTTTTGGGACAAGAGATAAAGTGAACATGGCTGTCACTGTTTACACACTAATTATTAATGAGTCAGAAATGTGCAGATTATCTGAGATCCTAAGATGCCAATCTGTGCCAAAACAACTGTCTCTTTCTGAAAGAGTTAATCTGAGGATTGTCATCCCTGTTTGTCTGACATCACCTCATCTCAGTTGTGGTGAATAATTGAACGGCATTTTGTTGGCTGCATGTGACAACTGCCAACGCAAGTCAAACACCGTGGCAGAGTGACAAGCACTTGGCCAATCGGATGCCAGCACCATACTGTCCCAGATACCCAGAGAGAGAGAGAGAGAGAGAGAGAGACAGAAAGAGGGGGGGGGAGATGTAGATGAAGTGTGTGGGGGGTGGGAAATAAATGAAAAATTAAACCTTATCCATGTGGGAAGACTGAATCATCTAAAACAACAACAACCCCCCCTCCTTCAAAAAAAATAGAGGGTTGAGATACCATGAAAAGAGAAGTAACTCACTCTTCCTCACACTACAAGAGCTAAAATTCATTGGAAGATGAAGAAAACAATTCTAACATTAAAAATAAACCCAGAGATGACTGAAGGTTGAGGAAAAGGGGGCAGTAATTTGTACCAGTACAGTAGTGATGTGTGGCTGAGTGGTGTTCTTTAGAAGCATTTCCAGACTGCTCTGATCTGACTTATGTGTGACTCAGTGTAACAGCCTGCTAACATTTACATAACAAACAACCAACATTATTATTCGTGTCCAGTCCTGGCCACCTCCGCAAATCAACAGTATCTCCCCACAGCTTCTCACACTCTACTGACAGCCATACAGCCGTCCTCATACACTATCTGTCCTTCACACAGCCGTCCTCATACACTATCTGTCCTTCACACAGCCGTCCTCATACACTATCTGTCCTTCACATAGCCGTCCTCATACACTATCTGTCCTTCACACAGCCGTCCTCATACACTATCTGTCCTTCACACAGCCGTCCTCATACACTATCTGTCCGTCACACAGCCGTCCTCATACACTATCTGTCCTTCACACAGCCGTCCTCATACACTATCTGTCCTTCACACAGCCGTCCTCATACACTATCTGTCCTTCACACAGTCGTCCTCATACACTATCTGTCCTTCACACAGCCGTCCTCATACACTATCTGTCCTTCACACAGCCGTCCTCATACACTATCTGTCCGTCACACAGCCGTCCTCATACACTATCTGTCCTTCACACAGTCGTCCTCATACACTATCTGTCCTTCACACAGCCGTCCTCATACACTATCTGTCCTTCACACAGTCGTCCTCATACACTATCTGTCCGTCACACAGCCGTCCTCATACACTATCTGTCCTTCACACAGCCGTCCTCATACACTATCTGTCCTTCACATAGCCGTCCTCATACACTATCTGTCCTTCACACAGTCGTCCTCATACACTATCTGTCCTTCACACAGTCGTCCTCATACACTATCTGTCCTTCACACAGCCGTCCTCATACACTATCTGTCCTTCACACAGTCGTCCTCATACACTATCTGTCCGTCACACAGCCGTCCTCATACACTATCTGTCCTTCACACAGTCGTCCTCATACACTATCTGTCCTTCATACAGCCGTCCTCATACACTATCTGTCCTTCACACAGTCGTCCTCATACACTATCTGTCCGTCACACAGCCGTCCTCATACACTATCTGTCCTTCACACAGCCGTCCTCATACACTATCTGTCCTTCACATAGCCGTCCTCATACACTATCTGTCCTTCACACAGTCGTCCTCATACACTATCTGTCCTTCACACAGCCGTCCTCATACACTATCTGTCCTTCACACAGCCGTCCTCATACACTATCTGTCCTTCACACAGCCGTCCTCATACACTATCTGTCCTTCACATAGCCGTCCTCATACACTATCTGTCCTTCACATAGCCGTCCTCATACACTATCTGTCCTTCACACAGTCGTCCTCATACACTATCTGTCCTTCACACAGCCGTCCTCATACACTATCTGTCCTTCACACAGCCGTCCTCATACACTATCTGTCCGTCACACAGCCGTCCTCATACACTTTACTTTACTTTTACTTTTCACGACTGCTGCTATCGAACAAGGGCTGTTACATACCCTATGTACAATACTGTAGTATACACTCTGACTTTATGCACATTATTCCTCTTTTTCATACATGTATATAGTGTTATATTTTATTTATAGCTTTTAAATGAAAAATACAATTTTTTTATTTAAATCTTTTATCTTACATTTATATTTCTGCAACTAGTGCTCTTATTGCTGAGCTGACCTGATTCTCTCGTCCGACACATTTCATTGGGCTGTTGACCCTGTGATAAACTACATATGACTAATAGAACTGAAACTGAAACTGAACTATCAGTCCTCACACAAGACCTGTCCTTCACACATTCAGCCTCACACAAGACCTGTCCTTCACACACTCATACTCATACATTACCCGTCCTTAATATGTCTGTCTATACAATGTATAGATAAACAATGAACTAAGAAATATTGGAAACACAGTATCAAAGGTTTTTCATATTAAAAGAATTTAGAGGGGAGCTGAAAAAATAGACTTACTCTTTTTTGTAATTTTCATCAGAAACGATCACCTTATGTGTTGACCTAAATACTCTCAACAAAACATGCCCATGGCTGAGCCAAGAGGCAAGACAAAACCGAGTCAAACCCTAAGGTCTTATTGACTTGTTGTTTGTCCACACAGCAGGCGGAGCAAAGCTGCATCTTTTTCTGTTGTTCTGTTTTTTATTTACCTCAGTCAGCCATGTCACAGTCATGTGTGTCTAAAGTGAGTGCTATAACACATCAGATTGGCTTGGACATCAAAAATAATTTTTAATGGGCTCAAAACATCAAGGCTCAGCATTTTCTGCTTTTACTGATGCAAGAATTCAAATGAACAAACAATAAAAACAAACAAACAAAAACACACAAAGTTAGAGTGGTCGGTTTTTTCAGAGCCAGGGCCTGACAGTTTGGATTGATTGGTTTTCTTCCTGTGCTATCAATCCTTTAGCCTGAAAGACAAAAATAATCACATTTCTGATATATAAAAAAAAAAATAATTATAGTCCATTGTAAAAAGACCCAATTTACACATCTTAGCGTTTAAAAGGTACTTTCTCTTGACTTCATCGGATAACAAGGTTGCCAAATCCTTTTGTAACAAGGTTCTTTTTGACCGACCAGGGGTGTGCTCCAGAAAGCAGGATTTGCGAGTTAGCCACATCTTTTAAGTCGAAATTCACGGAAATCCGGAATTCCAGATACGAGGATTGGAGTAAGTCCACTTCAAATACTATGACAACTTATGCTCTGAAACTAACCTGGAAAATGGCAGGGTTTTTTAAGTTAGCCTAAGCCCGACCACACCTTACGTATTACTTACGTAATAGAGACTTCAATCAGTTAGACGTTTCGTTGTTTTGATAATGTCGTGCTCTTTCATTCAAGGTCCAGTTATCATGAAGGCTCAAATTATTCGCCGCGCACCATTTATTACACCTCGTTGTAACATTTTGTCATTTTCAGCATAATTTCTTTGCGAGCATTATCGTTTTTCATCACGGTCCATAATCTAGGCTAAACAACCTTCTTAAACCTCACATCTCGAACGACACTCATTATGGATTTGCGCTCACATCGTTACAAACTCTGTGCATTGCCCTTCGTTTTTTTTTGGCAGCTATATAACATTGGACATACTGAACACATTGGGAAGCAACAGTGCGCAGATTCATCCGGAAAGTGTGCCTTCCACTGAAGCACTTTCTACACATTTTCGTTGTTTTCCCGGGACATAAAGCAATAAGCGTTATCAAAGAGGAATTCTACAGTATAACAGGCTGGTCAATCTTTTGTAAAAAAAAATCTGTATGAAGGGTTTACGTACTTAGCTGTTTCAACTATGAATAATCATTATCCAACATTTCAGTATTTGCAAATGTAATTGGCTGATGGAACACAGATTCCTATTGAAGCTCCAAGTGTGAACAAAGGAGATTATCTGAATAGGAAATCTTTTCACAGCATTAATGTGCAGGTAAATACAAATGTTCAAGAGTGTAAATCAAATCTTCATTTCAGATAATAGTGCAACTTATTCTCTATTGTCAAGATAATATGTGATGCCACCCACATCATTAAAAATGTGGAAGCCAAATGGCCAGAGTCTGTCCATGATTCAAGGGTGTTTTGTGAGTCCACCTTCTATAAAAAGCTTGAACAGGGTAAGTTACCTTTCAGATACTGACTGATGCTTAAATTCTTACTTTTACAGTTTTCTATGTTAAGTGTTGTAACCTAAGGTTACTTTTAGCATGTGATTATAGGACAATATGAGGGTATACTCCTTGGGAACAGAGGCTACCCCTGCGTGCCCTTTCTAATGACCCTATACCCTGACCCTGGAGCACAGTGCCACAACAACGTGGCCTGCTGCAGGACAAGAGCCAGGTAGAGATGACCACTGGTATCCTCAAGGTCCGATTCCAGTGTCTTTGTGTGCTCAGAGTCAGTCCAGAGAGGGCATGTGACATAATTGGGCAAGTGTGGTGTTACATAATATTGCCACAATAGGTGGAGAAAGATGCTGTTCTGCAGTCATAAAACGAGATGATGCACCTTCCTGCTTCCCTTCCTGACAACTGAGATGACCGGACTGCGAGGGACATGATTTGCAACAACCACTTCAACTAAGTGCAACATCACCTCAAGCAGTTTTCTCATTTCCCCTTTATGTCCTGCAAATAAAAATGAAAGTTATTAACACCATGCACACCAATGGAAAAACAAAACAATTTTATAAGCCTGCCTTTAACTTGTGTTCCAGTATTTCAATTTCAAGTTTTGTTTTTTTGATTTGAAGTCGTATATGGTCCTTCTGGAGGTCCCTTTTTTATTTGCTTCTCCAGGTGAACTTTATATAGATCTTTTACTGGCATCTGGAAAGAGAGACAACATTTTGTTGGTTATGGTGTTCTTCTCATTTTATGATTGCAGTTAGACACATGGGTGATACAGACATACGAAAAGCTTTTCTTACTGTGCTAAGATGTTCTCCAGAGTTGAATGGGGATTCCTGCACAGGGGAAGGAGAACAGCCAGCCGTGTTTCATACAGGACCATGACAAGCAAGATTTTCACCTGTGACCAAATAATTACAACCCTCCCAGAATTTAAGGTATACCTCCATAGGGCTCTCTGTGAATGCTGAGAGAGTCTCATCGTCTCCATCCTAGAACACAAAATGTTTTAAAGGCAGGCTACTTAAAACCTATGCATCAAGCAAAATCAGTTGAAAATGAGGCACTTACTGATGGAGGAATGCTCAGAAGATTGAGGACTCATTCAGTCAGTGGAGATTAAGGTGGTTAGATGCAAAAGTGTTAATCATATATCAGCCTTTATTCAAATACAACAAACCTGCCATTTATGTAGCTTGTGTCCTGGGGAGTAATTGGCCCTGATGAGCCACCCCCCGGAATGCCATCCATAAATGGCCCTTCTGCACTCCGGCTGACTGCCAGCTCTTCAGCCAGAGTGAAAGTTGGTGGTGGGAATCCTCCACCTGCTTTACAGGCCTCCACCTTCTTCCTGTTGGCTACAAAGTGAAACTCAACTATTATGCCTAGGCCTACATTTACAGTTAAGGAAGCAAATAAGTTATAAAGTAAATAAAATGTTACCTGACTGAATTATGTTTTTGTACTTGACCTTTACCTGCTGCCAAGTGCGTTTCATACCACTGGAGTTACATCTGATTCATAAACAAAATGCATTCAGTATTGTAGTGTACAGTGCAGGGAAAATTACATCCAAATTCTCAAAACTTAGTTTAAATATTGAATGCAGCATAACTACTTTACACAACTTAATAATCGTATTGACTAACTCTGTCAGCAGTTTTTTTACTGCGCCATCGCCCTTTCCTTTGCTGCTGTCACCGTATTACTTTTCTTCAAGAATATTTGCCGGTAGTCTTGGCATGCTGTCATGAGTACTTCTTGCTCTGTTACTGTAAAAAACATTCAACACGGTCTCTCTCTGTCAGCAGAATCTATCATTTATCACATCCTCAGTGTTCGACTGATGATGGTTTTATAAGTTCGTCGTGAACTCGCACAATTCAGGCTCAACCTATCTGGGATTCAGCGAACTTAATCTCTGGATTTGGAATCCTCTGTTCTGGAACCAGAAATTCAGCACATGCACGATTTCGCTAACTCAAGTCAGAATTCAAATTTAAGTTCAGGATTTTTCAAACCTGCTTTCTGGAACACACCTTAGTTGTAAAGCACCAAAGAAGGGTCAGAGGGAGGATGTCAATCAATTACAATTTTATTTTAACCAATATCAAATAGAGAAACAGGAGGAACCCGGGGGTGTCAGCCTGCTATCAGGGTTTAAGACCACACTTAAAGCAAGCAGAAACAAACAAAAGTGAGTACACAGCAACTGAAATACAAAAGCATTCAGAAGGATTTTGATTATTTCAAAATGGAAAGTCAACACAACACCAAAATTCAAACTCAAACTCCAACAAAAGGCCTAGCAGTAAGCATACTACATCCTGGCTACAGCCAGTGGTCCCTGAGTTGTTAATTATGATTATTGGTTAATAAAATAAGATAGATTAAACAACTTTTTATTAATTTGATGTACAAGCTATAAAAATAGAAAAACATCAAAGTAGGGTACAATTCAGCACATATGCATTTTACCCCTTGCCACTCGCTGAGCAGTGGAGGTCGGCCACCCTGACTGGGACTTAACAAAAGACTTAACAAGGAAGAAATAAGCAACCACACAACCAAACAGAACAAACAAACAAAGACAGTCATAAAAAATTTGTCAATCCAAATGAAATAACTACAGCAGTTAACTTAGGGCTACTGAATACAGTTATTCCTGACCCATACTCTAAAGCCTAGTCACACTAACCATAGACACAAACAGATCCAAACCAAACTGCACGCCATCCACCTTACCCCAACACCTGAAAAAAACACCAAAGAGAGCCAAGAGGGTGGGACCTTAATTGGCACCCTTTATACAGATGATCTATCCTGTTACATCTATCCTGTTATAAGTCAATCCTGTTACACTTTCATAACTCCCGAATTTTGGTGTCCTTCTCTGTTCTGTAGGTCATTCACTGTTATAGAGTGTTAGCACTGAAACGCTAAAGTAGTGATAGCATATCACATAACCTCATTATACGTGTATACTGGAGCAGTTTAAGACGAGTATAAATGGTTGTTACCTGAGCCTGTAAACCCATTTCTTGCCATTGACTTTCAGTTATTTCCTCATGTCTGTCTGAGCTCCATGCCATTGTCCTGTGGAGTCCCACTCCATGGCTCTAACTTGTCCATAACACGTGACCACCTGACCTCTCTGCTCTACATGCCTCAGAATTCCCTCTGTTAGAGTGGTGAGTTCCCTGCAGGAGGAGTCTTCATTTTCTGCAGACTGCAAAAAAAAAGAGAGAGACGGGGAGACGAAAGAAGAGAGACAAGTAACACGCCTCTGGCAAGAAGCTTCTAATCCAAAAAAATATATATATATATATATTTTTGTCGGGAGGCAAATTGTTTTACATCTTTGAACAAGAAAATGAATGAAAACAAATACAAATCTGATAAAATTCTAGTCAGGTCTATGACGTGAACCCTTGATCATTTGTCCCTGGTATAGAATTATTTTTCCAGATTGGTAAGAACTGGAAAGTGATTTGCAGATAGTGGTTGCCACCCAAATAGTTCTACACTTTTTTTCTACCATAATTTCAACATATTTATAATGAGAACATTTTAGTGGATTTCTTTAGTTTGCCAGTATATTCAGACCATGTATGTAGTTGCAGGATTATAATGGGAGGCAGTATTTTTCTCAGTTCTTGCCCAGGGGGTAGATGACTCCTCAGAAGACCAAAGCAAGCTGTATGTATTTGTGCAGTCCAGCCATATGACAAAAGGTTTGCAAGTTTTAAACCCTTCTCTTTCATGATGAGTATATAACAGAATTAAACAATGCCTTGCATGCCTAGTATTGCACATTAAGGTAGGAAATAACCTTTCCATTTTAGAAAATAAAAATATCAGAGGACCAGCTGGTGTGGAAGGAGATCAGAGCAATTTTCCTGTTAATATGTGTCCAGTCATAGAAACAGAAGGAGCTGTCTGCCAATGAACTGATCCAGTAAATGAGAGAATGGAAAGCTTACGCTACGTTGAAATTAAGTTGGCTACACTTTTAAAGGCTCTGCAGATCCCACCCCCCCACCCCCCAAAAAAACTGTTTGAACTGGGCAAATTGGGCAGAGATGCTTTTGAGACACATATACATATATATATATGTGTGTGTGTGTGTATATATATATATAAATGCATGTATGTATAAGTGAAACGTAAAACAGCATTATGAGTGAAAATCCACTTTTATTCCCAAAACTGTTAATTTTGTTGCCTGCATGTCTGGATTACAACTGACAGCAATGGCAAAATGTAAAGATGTCTTCATTACAAAACATGCAGGTGGAATGGAGGCATCTTTGGTGTATGCTCCTGGCGATAGCAAAAGCTGTGGAGATTACACTGTTGGCTCCTACTGCCACCACTGGGTTGGTATATCAAACTATTCTCCACTTACAAATCTAGATACCGTAATGGAAAATGGGAAAGGCCTTAAAAAAGGTATACCCACTCAACTCCAAGCCCAGGCTTTTTTAGCATCGACCGACAGGACTGCTGGATTTGGTGATTCTTTTTCATCACAGATATGATTCTGAGCAAATAAAAAAAAAGAAAGAGAAGACATGTAGCAATTACGCCCTTTTTCTATGACTTCTGCTATGACTTTAGAGTGGATGAATGATATGGTTTTGGGTTTTTCCCTCACGTTCATTACTGTCATTAATAAACATGATTAAGGTCTTCACAGCGACCTGTGGGACGGCTGCTGGGCCTGCCGCTGCCCTGCTTTTCTTACTGCACTGTCAGACAAGATGGAAATTCAGTTGAATTATACTCTGATAAGCAGGAAATTATTGCAAAAAAAGACTTCTTTTTTTTTTTTTTAGTAAATATCTGGAGGGCTTCATGACTCATAGAGAGGTTTATAATATGTTAAAATTCAGGGAGGAGGGGTTGTTGATATAGCTTCCATTGAGATTTGGATTTCATTAATTGAGCTATCATATTGTCACAGCTGAATACACCAGACTAATTAATTTACCTGCCTTGTGTCTCCAGTCATAAAATGACTGGCACAGAACACCTTTTTTTTTTTTTTTTCCTTTTTCTTTTAGATATTATTGCTTCTTTAGAACTACTTTTGGGACCTTCATCAAAGATGTACCAGGCAGTGTTTCCAAAGGATTGATCAAATTCTGAGTCAAACTGGATCTAGAAGAGGCGCAGGACTATTGAACAATTTCCCTGTAGTTTCACATGCTGCCTCGGTCACACACTACATGTGTGTGAAATTCTGACAGGCTCTAGCTGAAGGCCATGTGTTCAATATTTTACTTGCCACATGGTGGTCACATTGCTTTGAAAGTTAAGAAAGAAAGAAAAAGCTTGAGAATTGTTGTGAAAAAAGGGTAGCCCTCTCATAATTATTTATAAAATAATAAAGTTACATACAGTAGCATATTTTTTACTTACTTACCTATTTACTTCAATACCCATACACATGCAGATGTTTAATACTCAACAGATTTCTACAAAATTATCAATTCACACAGAGAGGATGGTCTTTAGCATTTACTATTTCTACATTTATCACAAGGACAGGCAACAGCAAAGAAAACAATGCCACATTGGGCATGCTTTAGTGGGTAAGACTGTTTGGTGACAGAGTCAATGCATTAAAACAGTAAACCTCACCAGACTGTAACTGTCCGTGGCCCAGTTTCAAGTACCCCATATAGCTACTTTTTCCGCAGACAAATTTTAATGGACTATTTGTCACTTGGCAATGTTTTAATAATATTTAAGGCAAATACATGATATAGATTACTGCAACTGTTGTACTATAGAACAAATTTATATAGTTCAACTATAATGCCGACAAAATACTAATATTCAGCTGGAGTAGCTTCATGTATGATTTAGAATCGCCAAACCACCTTGTGCAGTTAAAATAAATTGTGGGCCTATAATAAGATTTCAATAAAACTAGAAAAACAGTTAAATTTTCTAATCTGAACTTGTAAAGGCCCTGGACTATTGAATTGAAAGGACAATAAGTTGGCTTGCCCACAACTACCGGCAAATTTTGTGTCACAGGAATAAGAATCGATAATTTACTAAGTTGTATCTTAAAGCTTTTGCTAATCAGTATGAGCACGTAGTCATAGCCTATTTGCACATTTTCTTGTGACGGGTGACAGGTCAGCTAACGTCTCTGTTATCCAAATATGACTGCATAGACTATTAACCACGTAATGCATATTTATTTGTTTCAGTAGCCTGACAAGGGAACTAGCCTCCCGGAACTCACTCGTTTTCACTGACGACGCTACGCCGAACTACTGCTTGTTGTTTAACTTAATGATGGGCTATTGCCTGAGTTAGGCTGGCAGTACTGAGATGTTTTAATAGTGGTTTAATTTCACAACAGTGACAAACAATGCCGAGGCTTAGGGCAAACACTATCGGTACCTGGCTGTCACCAATGCAGGTAGGTCAGGGAGACGTGGATGCTGCTCTGCAGGGCGCTCGATTTGCGTGCGGTAACTGTGGTGGCTGTGACAAGCGAAGTCGAAGAGGGAGGGGCAGGGGCTCGTGCGGTCTCGCAGAATTAGAACTCAAATACAGTTGTCGTGCATTTCAACACGTTTTTAATTGAGAATTGATGCCATGGGCCAAATTTAAAAACTAAAATATAAATTTAGAAAGAGAAATGGAAAAAAAATCTTGTAAAACGGGCATTTATCTGGTAAGAGGCCAAAAGGGCGGGTGCTTGAGCACCACCTGTGAGGCAAAGGAACCTGGAAAACAAAGCATTTTGACTCTATGACACAAGAATCATAAGTTATTGCCAAAAAAGCAATAAAGTGATTTCTAGAACTATAGCACAACCATTTAGCCAACCAGAGTAAATTCAGTAACTTGAATCAAGGGCAAATTTTGAGCATGGCTACCAAAGTACTTCACTCTGCACCTTCACTCTGTATCTTATGCTCCAGGAAGACTATTGGTGGTAGAAAGATTCTATTTATTTTTGGCAGAAATAAAATCCCATGTCATATGGAGGGGTAGAATGAAGGAGACTGGTTGAAACGAAGTTCAGACTGGGTGTGTGGGAACAGACGGATGATGCAATATGAGTGTCTCTGTAATGAACTGAGCGGGAGTTCAAACTGACCAAGAACTGAACCCAATTCTTCCATGTGTTCTACTTGTTTATCAAACTAACAGATGTAACCTGAAACTAATGACTCCTTGTTTTAAAGACCAATCGAGATCAGTCTTGCATCATTTGGTGAGCAGTAGTTTCAACTTTGATGCTAACAATTACATAAAACAAAGGAGCATCAAATTGAGTTTTCAGATAAACTTTGAGTAGCTTTTTAGAACTTTCCTTTTAGATCTGATTTCCTCACACCTGCTGGACAAGTACCTGTGACATAATCACTATTACTGTGGTTCACTACTACATACAACTACACAGATATTCTTTCAATAACATGCTTTGTAAAATTACCCCAACAAGCAAACAAGCAAAGAATGAACACAAGTGAAAGTGAGTGGAGTAAAATGACCTGAAGGTGGGAGAGAGAGAACGAAAAAACAGAGAAAACGGGAAAGATAATGACATCTTTCTTTTGCATAGAACGTGGTCTGAGGCAAGATGACGTGGTTTGTTATGATCTGTCATGTCATATGTCATAGAGCATTCACAGACATACCACATGACAGTGTCTGCCACAAGGCATCGCTCCAGTGACACATCACTCTTCATGTTTCATTGGCAAGATGGGGCCCGGTCCCACGTCCTCAGTCCACTCCTCATGTTGAAGCCACAGAACATGAGGCCTCAACATGGAGCCAAGACAACTTTCACTCCCACTGACAAATCAGATGGATCAGAATCTCAGCTCACAAAATGGAAAATTCTTTTATTTTTGCCCAAGTTTGTAACAAATCTCATATGGTATTCCAAAATATTGGTGTTCTGCATATCCACACCTACCCTAGTAGGGCCACAATTTTTTTTTTCTTTTTTTTCCATTTAATGAATGGCCCCCTCCTGGAATCGCAACCTTATCGTGGTGGAGGGCTTTGTGAGCCCCTGTGATCCTGGGAGCTGTGCTGCCTGGAGCATGTAGCTCCTGGTACGGTCACCCAAGGCAGAGAGACAAAAAGTGATTCTGAAAGCCCTTATGATCAGCACCCACATAGTAACAGGCACCTCGCCCGGAATAGGGAGACCGGGGCCCCCTCCTGCCTGGGAGGGGAGCTTGTAGGCAAGCACCTGGTGGCCGGACCTGCCATGGACCTGCCACGTTGGGCCACCCTCTCGTGGGCCCACCACCTGCGAGGGGAGAAATAGGGGCCGGGTGCGATGCCACACGGGTGGCGGGATGGGGCGAGGGCCCCGGCGGACTGGACTTACAGTACAGGAACTGGCTTTTGGTACGTGGAATGTCACCTCTCTGAGGGGGAAGGAGCCGGAACTTGTGCAGGAGGTGCAGCGATACCAACTAGATGTAGTTGGGCTCACTTGTACACACAGCCTTGGCTCTGAAACCAAACTCCTGGATGGGGGCTGGACTCTATCCTTCTCTGGAGTTGCCTGGGGTGAGAGGCGATGGGCAAGTGTGGGGTTACTTGTTATCCCCCGACTGAGCGCCGCTGTGTTGGAGCATAAGGTGGCTCATAAATGTACCTGGTACCAGAGCTACTTAGGCCAACGGTCGATGATCGTAGTTGTCTCATCAGACCTGCGGCCGTATGTCCTGGACACTCCGGTGAAGAGAGGGGCAGAGCTGTCAACTGATCACCACCTGGTGGTGAGTTGGATAAGATGGCAGGGGAGGCTGCCAGACAGACCTGGTAAACCCAAGCGCATAGTAAGGGTGAACTGGGAACGGCTGGCTGAGGACCCTGTCTGGAAGATCTTCAACTCACACCTCTGGAGGAGCTTTTCCCTGATCCTGAGGGAGGCTGGGGACATGTTCAGAGCCTCCATTGTTGAAGCGGCAGCTTTGAGCTGTGGTCAGACGGTCGTCGGTGCCTGTCGTGGCAGCAACCCAAGGACCCAGTGGTGGACGCCACCGGTGAGGGACGCCGTCAGGCTGAAGAAGGAGGTCTTCCGGGCTTCGCTAGCACGGGGGACTCCGGAATTGGCTGAGAGGTACCTGCATGCCAAAAAGGGCTGCAGCGACGGCTGTTGTGGAAGCAAAAACTCAGGTATGGGAGGAGTTTGGGGAGGCCATGGAAAAGGACTTTCAGTCGGCCTCAAAGAGGTTCTGGCAAACCGTCAGGGGACTCAAGAGGGGCAGGCTGTTCTCAGCAGGGATGGGGAGGTTCTGACCTCAACTGAAGATGTGGTCGGACGATGGAGGGAACACTTTGAGGAGCTCCTAAACCTGACTGACATGCCCTCCACAGAGGAGGAAGGGCCAGAAGATTCAGGAGGGTCGTCACCCATCTCTCTGGCAGAGGTCACCGAGGCAGTTAGAAAACTCCTCAGTGGCAAGGCGCCAGGAGTGGATGAGATCCGCCCTGAAATGCTGAAGGCTTTGGAAGTTGTTGGGCTGTCATGGCTGACGCGCCTCTTCAATGTTGCGTGGGAGTCAGGGACAGTGCCTGTGGAGTGGCTGACGGGGGTGGTGGTCCCCATTTGTAAAAAAGGGGGACCGGAGAGTGTGCTCCAATTATTGGGGTATCACACTGTTCAGCCTCCCTGGGAAAGCCTACTCCAGGGTACTGGAAAGGAGACTGCGGCCAATTGTCGAACCTCAGATCCAGGAGGAACAATGTGGATTCCGTCCTGGCCGTGGAACAGCAGACCAGCTGTTCACCCTTGCACAGATGCTGGAGGGATCATGGGAGTTTGCCAATCCAGTCTACATGTGTTTTGTGGACCTGGAGAAGGCTTACGATCGTGTTCCCCGGGGTGTCCTGTGGGGGGTACTGCGGGAGTATGGGGTGCCAGGTTCGCTGCTGCCAGCCATTTGGTCCCTGTATAACCGCAGTGAGAGCTGTGTCCGTATTCTCGGCACAAACTCGTTCCCAGTGAGTGTTGTACTCTGTCAGGGCTGTACCTTGTCTCCAATCTTGTTCTTAATTTTCATGGACAGGATCCCAAGGCGCAGTTGGGGTGAGGAGGGTGTCCAGTACGGTGGCCTCAGGATTGCGTCTCTGCTTTTTGCAGATGATGTGGTTCTGTTGGCCTCATCAAATTGTGACCTCCAGCACACATTGGGGTGGTTTGCAGCCAAGTGTGAAGCAGTCAGGATGAGGATCAGCTCCAAGTCCGAGGCCATGGTCCTATGCCGGAAAAGGTGACTTGCCCCCTCCGAGTTGGGACGGAGTTTCTGCCTCAAGTGGAGGAGTTCAAGTATCTCGGGGTCTTGTTCATGAGTGAGGATAAAAGGAAGTGGGAAATCGACAGGCAGATCGGGGTGGTGGCAGAAAATGGATGGATGGATGGATTAATGAATGGCCTGTTTGCATAGGTTACCTAATTAGCTTCCAAATGCTAGCTTCCATGTGAGCCACTTTGACATATCAAACTGATTTTCATGTCTAATTGGAACTGAATTTACTATGAATGTTGATGTCAAAATTGACAATAGTTGATTAGCAGAAAATTGGTAGAAGCTGATAAACAAGAATCTTAATTAAGCTAATCAATATAAATATATATATATGTATGTGTATATGTATATGTATATGTAAATAGGATATAACTTAAATAGTTGGTAAGAATCTTGAATGAAATAACATATAATTATATACATATAGGTATGCTGATTTGAGACTCACAAAACAGGATTTGTACTTTTGAGACATAATTTTATGTTGGTGTGGATATATTTTGTATTTTATATACAGAGGTTTGAATGGTCCATAAGTCTTCATTAACATTTGTGAAACCAAAAATAATATTGGCTGTAATTTTGCTCCATACATTGCCAGATATTGACAGCAGTGCTATGAAGAACGCTAACTAAAATCCATTCTAACTGAACGCTGCTTTCACTGCAGCAAAATAGCTAACTGAAAACTGTTTTCACTGCAGTGTAATTACTAAATTAAAAGCTGTTTTTACTGAACTGAAAAGAATAACTAGAAAGTATTAACTGCAGTGAAGTCTGCACTACTATAACGCTGAAACTCCTAATTCGGAGCTCATTCAGGAGATGTGCAAAAATAAATCTTATGAAAAACATAATTCACAGTCTGCTCACTGTCTTACCTCTAAATACAAGGTAATTGATAAAATTCATTAAATCTTTGTTCTGTTCTGTCATTATACCTCCTATAGATAAAACTGGGATCAGCTTTTGTTTTTTTTTGTTTTTTTTTTTAAAGAAAAGGTTTCAAAATTGGTCCTTAGGTAGCTAGAGAAATAATGCGGACATCTCAACAGAAATATTCAGTGACAGACTGTCTTTTAGCTCAGAACGTGTCTGAATCATCACAGGTAATTATAATCTGTGAAATTAAACACAGAGTACACAGAGAAGAAATGACACCAATTACAGATTGTTCAATGTGGTAATTCACTAATTCTGAGTCATATGGGTCAGCCATTCAAATGTTTGGAATACTGAAGTAAAAAATATGATCAGATCCACAGCTGACAGAGGAAATTCACGCTCATATTTAGTTCTTCATCTGCTCTCTCTCTCTCTCTATATCTCTATTTCTATATATATATACACATAGAGAGAGAGAGTTATATCATGCTCCAGTTGGTGGGTTGCCCCATGTTACTCTGTGTCATGTTGTGGCCTGCAGGCTCTAGGTTTCATTAACATGGGAGACTCAGTGGAATACTCCATTATACAGATGCCCCCTGGGGGGAGTTGGGGGGGGGGGGCAACGCTCTAAACACTAGTCACGCACAGGGAGAGCGGGCGAAAGAGAGAGATAGAGCGAGAAACAACAACAGAGCAAGTGCAGGAAGAAGGGAGGAGACAGAAATAGACACAGAACGCAGCAGGAGGAGAAAAGGACTAAGTTCCTGCTACAGCCAAAAACATCAGGTAATTGTTTGTGAAGGAGCGGGAGACAGAGAAGGAAAAAACATTAATTTGTGACAAGAAAAAGGAGTTGCTAGCTTTACAGTGCAAATGCAGAATGCAAGCAAACCTTTAGCAATAGTTCATTACCATTGGTGTTACTAGAGCTACGACACTACAACGTATGACATATGGCAAGCGACAAAAACAACACTGATTCATATCTTGGGTACATAATAGCAAAGTTTTAATCTTTCATAATCCTTCAAAAAAAAAAAAAAATGAACACACACACACAAATGCACGCACGCACACATACATGGCAGTCTGAGAGAAGCTCATTCACTGGATTTTAATGACTAATGTTCAGATTAGTAGAGCTTCATTCTGCTTTTGTCCACCGGTCTGACGGAGCACGGTCCCTGATGGGAAAAGAAACGTCATGTTACAGGACATCTTTCTCATGCCATACAAAATTACAAATTAAAGGAGCCAAAAAAAGAAAAGAAAATCAGACATTCCCTCCACATCTGACAGATCACTGTATGTCCTCAGCAGAGGGCTTCTCATCTGCAGGATGTTTCTCTGTAGTATTTCAGGGCATATCCACTGTCAGAGCCATACTTTTACACTACAAAACAATGTACATTGGCAATGCTTATGATCCTAATGATCATAATCCACAGCTACAATTAGACCACCGACAATGACAGCATGAGGGTTACCCGACCTGTGCGTTAAATGTTTATCATAAACGAGCGTGCTTGTTAACGGGTGTGTGAGGAAAAAAAGAGGAGAATGTGTGAGAATGAAAGCCTGACCTTTGGATCCTCTGACACTGCTGGATCTAATCAGTATTATAAACCCACCCATGTATCTAATGTGAGAGTGCGTGTGTGTTAACAGCATCCTTGCATGCCTGTGTATCAGCAGGGTATTAGATATTTAGCCTTGTGTCCTGTTGTACTTCTGCCAAAAACACACATGCACATGTGCACATTCACGCACACACACACACAGTTAGCCTCTGGTCCTGACTGATCTCACCAGCAGTACGGTTAGCTCCCACAGACTCATACACGCATGAAAACTCTCATATACAGACACCAGTGGGTATGCACCATACACACACACACGCATATACACACATATATATATATATATATATATACGGGTCATTCCTTGTCAAATCAGATAAGGTTGTTGCAGCAGGTATTCAGGTTTTGTTCAAATCTCAAACTGTGAGAAATCTCATGGTCCCAAAACCATGGCCTGTATCAACATTTCAGAGGCTGGGACACACATAGGTAGAGATAATAAGCTTCTTCATTGTGGACGTTTTTTCTGAGAGGTAAAACAATGCCTTTAACTATGTGTATTTATCTATGAAGGAAAAAACAGAAGGACATTGGCACTTTGTACCCTTAATAGCCAAACATCAAGCAATTTCCATGTACATTTTTATGTTCCTACTAGCTACCCCACATAATGTTTTGGTCCTATGAAAATGACCAAAATATGCTACATGCCTTGTTTTATTCATAATATCTTCATGCCCATTGGTGGTAGAGACCTGAAATACAGGCACAAAATTAATAAAAGATTGTATTTGAAGAAAAAATAATGATTGATACCACTTGGGTGCAAAAAAATGGGTTTATAATACCCTCAATATCACCCTTTTTTAAAGAATTTTGCACTTTGCAAATCTAGGGCATTATAGAAAATCAATAGGCATGCAGCACAAACTTACACGCACATTTACAGTTTATCTTACCTCTTTCTTCTCATCTTGTGTGTGTGTTGCCCTACGTCATATCCTTTGTACTCAGGACAGACTGGTTACCCAGCCCTGACTTTGTTCTCAAAAGACAGACTGGTAACCCAGCCCTGAATGTGGACTGCAAATCCCTACATCCCTGTTTGTCTCCTTTCGCATTTAATTATCTTGAAGTTTGTTTTGAAGCCAAAACCTCTTATCATTGCAAGAGTCTAAAATGCGTGTGAATCTCATTTACATTTCCTGGCTTTTCCAGTTCTAGAACACTCCAACGACAACAAAATGTGTCAATTATTTTAGTTCATTCAGCTTTTTAATGATTGTACAGAACACATGCAAGGCAAGATATGATGTTGTTTACCCTGTTCTGGATTAGGACATGAAAAAATAAAAATTTAACCCAATCTACAATTAGCTCCATTTATTCATTGGTTTCACCGTTGTCTGAGCAGTTTAATTCAGGTCTGATGTGACTTATTTGCACTGTTCAAACACATCACACAAGGGATGTGACAACCTGTAGAAGACCAGTCAGCGTCTGGGGTTCAGTCAAAGCTCTGCGAGTCTGTGAGTGTGTATGGGACACGTTTAAGATTAAAATCAGTCGTTCTTGTCTTTCTTTCTTTTTTTTTAGTCATTATGGTTAAGGCTGTGTTGAGCCTGTAGAAGCTGACACATCTGGCTCCAGCTGCATCCTGGCAAAAAACACACACATCTCATTCACACTAAGCTTTGGTTCAGGGAGAAAAGACGAGAGTTTTATCTGCTCTGAGTTCACTATGACAGGCTCTAACTGTGTGTATTCTGCTCCAGCGTACTGTTCAATGCTATTCAGCGATTTTACATTAATGTACCAGAGTGTGTATGAACAACCCACCACAGGGTTTAACAGTGTTAAAATAAAGTAAACCTGCAATCACACGGTGACTCATATAATCATTCTAAAACCTCCTCCAGGTACTTTACCTCAGGGTGAAAGAGCTTGTTTCCTGGGTCTCCCTTACACCTAAATCCCTCGAGTGTGTTCCAAATGAGCTCCAGGGTGAATGATGACATTGAAATAACCAGGACAAAGGTCAGGGAAATATTCATCTTCAGCATGTTTTACATTTTATGACTGTTAATTTTATCTCTTTTTGGTTCATTTTTTAAAACATTTTCCCTAATGTTTGGCTTTTTTTCATAACTGTCCTTTTGGTTTATTCACCATGGTTTAATGTTTAATAAAACGATGGAATTTATGAATTTGAGGATAAGCCTAAAGAGAATACAAATCCAGATGGCCTAACTTTGTAAACTACCTGTCCTTACTGTAGTCCAGTAAGAACAGACACAGGTGGACAGAGAGGTGTGTTACATTCCACCCCGCTGCACATCAGTGCATGCCCAAGTCCTCCTGAAACAACACTGGCCTGGAAAACATATAGCTCTTTAAAAAATGTTTAGAAGATCTGTAGAATGTTCCAGCATGCGGTGTGAGACACTTATACACACGCACACACACGAACACAGAGCGAGAGAGAGAGACGCGAGTGTGAGGAAACTGGGTCGTTAGAGAGTCAGGACCTCCAGTCAAATAGGGCTGTCAATGTTTTTCTCAACAGTATACAAACTCACAATCAAACTCACTCGCCCACACAGGCTACTGACGCAGCAGTTATAAATCTACTTTGTGGTTGGTGAAAGTAGAGAGAGAAATACAGAGAAGAACACAGAGAGAAATCTTAATATTATGATTTTTTTTTAAAACTAATTAGAAAATCACACACAGAGAGAGAGAGAGAGAGAGAGAGAGAGAGAGAGAGAGAGAGAGAGAGAGAGAGAGAGAGAGAGAGAGAGAGAGCACCTGCCTGGCTTTGAGACTGTTGAATTCGACAGAGGTTTTATCAAACAAGACTTTCATGGCTTTGAGAAAGTGAGGTATACAGTTTACTTATGGATGAAGCCTAGCATTGGTATCTCAGACACACTTCATATGGAGATGTTTTTTAGACAGTAGCATTAGTTCTGATGGCATGTTTTACTTAAAGTTTTAGGGTGTGAGGCATAAACACAGTTTATATAGAGAACATATAGCCCCGAAGCTGAACCATTGGAGGTTTAACTTGTGTGTGTGTGTGTGTGTGTGTGTGGATTTGACAGACATGTTGAGCCAAAGTGATATTGTCGGAGACACAGTGTGGGTGTTGTCAGGATCTGTTTCCAGCCAGATTACACAAGACTGACATGAAAGTGTGTGTTTCTGCATCACCCATTGTAATTATCCCTTTAACAGCACACACAGTTAGAATCAGTCAGGGACAGACACACACACACACAAAACACAAACACAGCACATACACACTTATCCAGAGTGAGGGAGAGACAGAGACAGGGAGACGGGGGAGAGAGAGAAAGAGAGCGAGCTTATGTTAGAGTGGATGATCTTGAGAGAAAGAGGGAGAGAGAGAGAGGTTATGTAGACTAACCCAATATTCAGATATGACAGAGTCTATGACAATTCTTCTGTCTCCGTCTCTTGCACAGACACACACACACACACATTCCCTCTCTCTCTCTCACACACACACTTTCTCACATTCACACCCCCCCCCCCCCCCCAATGGAGAGGTCAAAACAAAGCAACCTTTTCTCAATCAATTATCTGTGGGATTGTTTTTTTATTAAAGACAAAGAGGTTCCCCAGAGCTAACCTGTGTGTACGTCCTCAGAACACAGTGTTATGGACTGAAAAACACAGGCGAGGGAAGGGCAGAATCAACAAGGGACATGAGAGTAAAGAAAACAATGACACAGTTTGAAAACAAAAAAAGAAAGGGCTATATTTTCATCTCAGTAAATCCTTAAGAAATTCTCCTCACTCCTGACATTGTTCTACTGGGGTCAAAAGCCCAGTGAAGTAACCCAGGCCTTTGCTTTCTCTGCACATTTCAGGTTAATAAGCCTAAAGAGCCTAACCTCTATCATTAAAAACATCACAGCCAACATATCGCAACATCCTCAGCCTCTGTGCTCCCAGGCAGTGATAATCAACAGCAGCATTACCATATCCTCTCCCCAGGAGAATTCCAAAAGTCATTCCATATGCAGGCAGTAATAATCAACCAGCACATTACCATATCTGCACTCACCTTGGCCCATTTACATCAACTAAGTCAAATGTCAAATGCAAGAAAATTATATATATGAAAAAAGAGCTTTAACCGAGAATCAAATGATTAATTTCACGCTCTGTCAGGCATGTTATTATGGCAGGCATTATGATAGTAATGTCACAGCACATTATTTTCTGCCCCATAGTCCCATAAGCCCAGTGCTTTAGCTTACCACCCCATGTGAGTTATGAAAAATGATTTCATAAATGTAAGTGAAAGGGCACAGGTGCATTCACTGGAGAAGTACTATTAAGCAGTTGGTGAAAAAAGTGATGGGTTTGTTTGTGTCTTAACTCTGAAGAAAGACTGGACTGGGGTGTTTTATCTCAGATAGCTCCAGTCCTGCTTCTGTAAAAGCCTTTTCTCCCCTTTCTC
The DNA here is from genome assembly GCF_902362185.1 of Chanos chanos. Lineage (NCBI taxonomy): Eukaryota > Metazoa > Chordata > Actinopteri > Gonorynchiformes > Chanidae > Chanos > Chanos chanos. The sequence goes on from NC_044502.1 coordinate 25,547,388, forward strand.
TCCTGAGACTCCTCCACTCAGCTCCAACCTTCTCTCTCTCTCTCTTGCTCACATTCTCACACATCAAATTCCATTTTCTTAAACCCGCTCTCTCAACTTCTCTTTCTCTCTCTCTCTCTCCTTCATCTCCTCTACTGCTCCACTGCTCCACTCTCATTTTCACTAATTCGTTCTCCTGCATTTCACATTAACTCACCTCCCTGTGCCCAGTAATTGCCTGCATTCTCACTCACGCCACACTCTCTGCCCGTTTACCACCTCTTTCTCCTACAGCTCTTTAAACCTGCCTTCCTCCCTCAGGTACAGCTAATTGCCTCACAACGTTTTCTCTCTCCCTCTCCCCCTGCAAACTTAACATTCTCTTCTTTCTACACTTGGAGTTTTCTTTTCCTTCTTTACACAACAAAACTTTTTCAAGATTTTCTCAAATGGATATTCCCCTTTTCTTCTCACACACACACACACACACACACACACACACACACACACACAGAGTCTTGGATTTAGTTGTATAGTTTCCCTTGACCCCAAGTTTGGTGTTGTTTCCCATGTTGCATTAGAACAGTTTAAAATAACCACAGCACCATCTGGGAGACACAGCAAGAATGATTGGTCGGGTCTATAATCTGTCTGTCTGTATATGGTCAATAGTCTGTATCAGGTCTATAATCTGTCCGTCTGTATATGGTCAATAGTCTGTATCAGGTCTATAATCTGTCTGTCTGTATACGGTCAATAGTCTGTATCAGGTCTATAATCTGTCTGTCTGTATACGGTCAATAGTCTGTATCAGGTCTATAATCTGTCTGTCTGTATACGGTCAATAGTCTGTATCAGGTCTATAATCTGTCTGTCTGTATACGGTCAATAGTCTGTATCAGGTCTATAATCTGTCTGCCTGTATACGGTCAATAGTCTGTATCAGGTCTATAATCTGTCTGTCTGTATACGGTCAATAGTCTGTATCAGGTCTATAATCTGTCTGCCTGTATACGGTCAATAGTCTGTATCAGGTCTATAATCTGTCTGTATATGGTCAATAGTCTGTCTGTCTATATCAGGTCTATAATTTGTCTGTCTGTATACGGTCAATCTGTCTGTATCAGGTCTATAATCTGTCTGTCTGTATATGGTCAATAGTGTGTATCAGGTCTATAATCTGTCTGTATCAGGTCAATAGTCTGTCTGTCTATATCAGGTCTATAATCTGTCTGTATCAGGTCTATGGTCTGTCTGTCTGTATATGGTCTATAATCTGTCTGTCTGTATCGGGTCTATTGTCTTTCTGTATCAGGTCTACAGTGTGTCTGTCTGTATCAGGTCTATGGTCTGTCTGTATCAGGTCTGAAGTGTGTCTGTCTGTATCAGGTCTATAGTCTGTCTGTATCAGGTCTGTAGTCTTTCTGTATCAGGTCTACAGTGGGTCTGTCTGTATCAGGTCTATGGTCTGTCTGTATCAGGTCTATAGTCTGTCTGTATCAGGTCTGTAGTCTTTCTGTATCAGGTCTGTAGTCTGTCTGTCTCAGGTCTATTCTCTGTATCAGGAGTAGTCAGGACCATAGTCTGTCTGTCTGTAGTGGGCAGATACATACAAACAGACATACTGAGAAAGAAGACAGTCAGTGTAGAGAATATGGACATTACACACACACACACACACACACACACACACACACACACACACACACACGGACACGCACACACATGCTCACACTCTCGGAGTTCTGATGTGACCCATTTTCATACAGGAACATAAGGTGTGTTTCAGGATGTCTGGTTGGTGTTGTTGTTGTTTTTGTTGTGTGTGTGTGTGTGTTATATCAGTGCTGGTGTTATACCATATGCCCTCCCCCAGGGGTTCCCTTCCCACACACACAGGGGCCAGACTGTCTGTGCCAGCAGGATGACTGTCCTTTTAGCTGAACCCTTGGTATACCTTTTCAAACAGAGACAGAGAGAGAGAGAGAGAGAGAGAGAGAGAGAGAGAGAGAGACACACACAAACAGAGGGAGAGAGAGAGAGAGAGTGAGAGACACAAACACAAACAGAGGGAGGGAGAGAGGGAGAGAGAGAGAGAGAGAGAGAGAACCATTTCCGAGCAGGCATTTTGATATGCCCTCTTTCCTCATGATCACCGTAACAGCTTCAATAAAGGGCGACAGCAAAATCGGATTGTGTTTTTTTTTTTCCTTCAAAATCTTGTTTATTAAATTTAGAAAAAACACCATTTTGTTAAGGGTTCCTAACAGTAGCAGGAAAAAGAGGAGAAATGAGTGCAGGGAGGAGGGGTGTGGGCCAACCCCTGAGTACAAACACTGTCCTCTTCTGCCAGGCATAAAAATCATCAAACCATTGCCTGACATCATGGGAACACACAGCGGTCATGGAGGAGGGTGGGGCAGAGAGAGAAAGAGGGATGGGGGTCGTGAGAGAGAGAGAGAGAGAGAAGAGGAAAAGAGAGAGGAAGAGAGAGGAAGAGGTGAGAGAGAAAAAGAAGAGAAAGAGGAGAGAGTGAAGAGGAAAGAAGAGAGAAAAAGAGAAAGTGGACAAAACGTTTGCCAACATCATACAACTCTCTAATTAGAGATCAGGTAGAAAAGTTGAATTGCAAAGTCACTTGGTTTTCAAGTCAAAGTTTTTTTTTCCTGCCTGAAAAGATCCGAAAACAAAACCAAACAAAAATAAAAACAGAAAAACCAAATATGCAACATCACCATGTAATCAGGATGCCAAACCGCACTGGTGTTCCATGTTTTTTGTTTTTTAAAATTTTCATCTTTTCTTCATTAAGAAGAGGGAGAGAGGAGAAAGGAAGGATGGGAGAGAGAAATGGGGGTCTTGAGCACTGCTTGTGAAGATGAAGAGGACGAGGAAGATGAAAGATTGCATCATTAAAAGGGCTGGGTTTTTTACCACAGATGCCAGACACAGGGAGGGGGAGTGCAAACACTGTCTATTCTGTCAGGGCTAAAGGAAGGGGGGGTGGGTTCAGGGGTGGGTGGGGGGGCAGGATAGGTTTATATGACAGTGGAAGGGAGAGAAGGAATCCTTCATTCATTCATTCATTCATTCACTCATTCATTCATTCACCAATAGTCTATCTGTATGTCCAGCCACTTATATGCCCTGTCCCCTTCCATCCATCCATCCATCCATCAGTATGTCCTCTCCTCGCCCCCCCACCTTCCTCAAGGAGCAGAGAGAGGTGACTCTCGTGACGGTGAGCCTGTCAGGTCCTCGGGGGGGTAAACTGTGAGCGTGCACGCTCGTATCCCACCCAGCGACTCGGGTAAGTCGAACACTTTATGCCACTCGTCCTTCTCCGGGTCGTATTTCTGAACGATCTCTACCATGCAGCGGTTATTCCACGAGTAGCCCCCCACCACGTAGATCTTGTTCTCGAAAACTGCCACACCCACATCACTCTGGCCCCGCAGCATGGCGGCAATGGGCGTCCACAGGTCCAGAGCCGGGCTGTAGTACTCACAGCTCAGAACGTCATCGTAGTCGCTCGTGCCGCGGAAATGGTTCCCGCCGATCACGTAGAGTCGGTCACCCACCGTGCACATGCAGTGAAGACCGCGCACGGTGGTCATGGGAGCTTTCTGTGTCCATTTGTCAGCGTCCGGATCGAAGCACATGAGCTCCTTCTGAAATGTGTCGTGAGTGATTCCACCTGAAACACACACACACACACACACACACACACACACACAGAAAAGAAGCCCATTTACAGTCAGCTTGGCAGACGATCCCCATACATCTCTCAGACTAGGAAACACACATTTATACAGAAGCTGAAACCAGTTCCTATCTACCCCGCCCTCTTTCTCTCCAGTCTAATCAGTAAAGACGTGAAGTTCAGAGAGCACAAGCATTAACGCCTGCAACTGAAGTGCTACTGACAGCTAAGCTTTGTTTTAAAGTGAGGCCTATAAAACGGAATTTTCAAGGTCCCAGACTCTCCACCCATTGGTCCAAAGACTGTGAGCACCTGACATGATTCTGTGATCTGTCACAATTCTTCTGTATCCATAACAACCGAGTCCCAAATTAACAATGACTGAATTGTACATTTTGTAACCAATAATGCTTGGCATTTAAGTATTTCTCTTTCCTTGACTAAATTACACTTTGTTTACTCTAGATTCATTTTCCATAACAAAAATGTCACGTCAGAGTCGCTGAGAAAAGCAGTAAGACACCTGAGACTTTTCTAAAGGGTCTGGGCTTACTGCTGTGTTGAACAGCGGTTTCCGACTGCCTGTCTTATTGTTAAAATTATTACTGCTAAAACTACAACCTTGCAGGGACCTTCACACTCTCTCAGGGATGTCTACGAATCAATTGGATTAGGCTGTTGCAACCTGAGAGACAAAAAATAAGCACAAGAGAGGGAGAGGGAAGGCGAGAGAAAGGGGGGGGGGGGGCAAGAAGAAGAAGAGAGAATGTGGAGGGGGGGTAGAAAGAGAGAGAGAGAGTGACAGAGAGAGAAAGAGACCGACAGACACAGAGAGAGGGACGTAGACAGGGACATCCATGACTGTTGCTTAGACCGGCAGTCTGTACATGTGACTGAATGTCTATGCAGTACATATATAGTCATAAATACCCAAAACACACTAGCCTCATTTTAGTCTCAGTTTCTGCCTGTCTGCATGTTTGTGTATGAAAGACACAAAGCTGCATGTATGTACGTGAACAATGGCTGATGATCCAGCAAATGCACTAGTGCCCCCTACTGGAGACAAGACCTAGAACAGTTTACCACAGTAACAGCACACCTGTCATTGAGATAAGCTTTGTGTGTGCACTGGCCAGTATTAGCTGTCAGAGTCCCTCAGAGCTGTTTGTGGATCTTTTTAAACTTGTGAAAAGGATTTCAGGGTTGTGCACATTGACCCAGAGCGGTGAAACTTGTAGAAACACAAACACGCACATGTAAAAAACACACAGATATACCCAGTAAGCACTAAAGTAGCTCCACTCATCCACCCAGTGCATTAAGACACAGCCAACACTGAATAATGCACAATGAATGGAAGGAACACACTCCCCACAAAAATAACTGAGGCATATATAGCATATAGATGACCCAGCACCACATAACATATCACACACCACATATCACACACACAGGCTACAAAACAGACATTTAAGTCTGTTATAAATAATGAACTCCAACAACAGACACGCAACAGAGAGAGAGAGAGAGAGAGAGAGAAAGAGAGAGAGAGAGAGCAAGAGGGAGCTGATATTCCAGCAGATGAGGCTTGAGAAAAAGAGGGAGAGAGGAAAGCAGGAAGATGGAGGGGAAAAAAAAAAAGAAAAACAGGACATGTCTACAGGGAGGGCTGAAAATAAAGAGGAGCACAATCCCATCAGGCGTCTGAGCAGGAGCCAGCCCTCCCCTCCCTTCTCCTCTTCTCACTCTCTCTCCGGCTCTTCCTTGTTCTCCCTTATCACTCCTTCACTCTTGTTCTCGGTGACCAATCCCTCTTCTCCCCTTCTATTCTTTCATCTATGTCTTATCACTCCAAATATCTAGCCTTACTAGTCCTTCCAACCTCTCTCTCTCTCTCTCTCTCTCTCTCTCTAAGCCAGCCCCTCTCTCTCCTGTAGAGGATGAGTGCCTGTGTTAGGGGTAGTCATGCTCTGCAGTGCATGCTGAATAAAGGACTCATCCTGCTGTCCACTCCACACCTCTCTCTCTCTCTCTTATCTCATCTCTTTCATCTCATCTCTCTCTCTCTCTCTCTGTGTACCGCTATATGCCCTGGTCGTCTTCCTTGATTCTGTATCTATAGTTCTTCCCTTTTGCCTCCTTATGTCCTTTTATCTCCTCTGCCTTTCTCTCCTTCTCTTCCTAGGCCTCTTCTTTACTCCCTTACTCGAGCCAGTTGCAAATTTCTAGCAGTGAAGAATGGTTTAGATTCACAATCGGTGGATGAGACACATAGTAGAGTTAAAATTCATATCACAGCAAAATGTGAATTTTAGACACCAGCAGTATGGCTCATGGGATGTTTTATCTTTAAAAAAATGAATAACTAATAAAAATGATCAATTTGCTCTCACTCTGCTCCCTTTCTTCACTCTGAGCTGTAAAGAACATGTTGAGTTTCCGTGTTGCTTATGTAAACACTGGTGTTGATGTCACAGAAGTTTAGCATTTGCAAATGATTGAACTAACAGCCTTCCCCAGATCAATGATAAGCTCCTATGTCAGAGAAAGCTGGTGGCCCTGGTCTAATCTATAAGACACCTGTTTTGTTTGGGATTCAAACCCACAATCTCTAGCTACTCACCCTGCTTCTCTTACCCCTACACCATTACTGCCCCCATTGGTGGGAAAGCAGGCCTACAGCAAGAGAACAGGCATGTGCCAGAAAGCGAGAAAGGAGGAGGAGTGGAAGGTAGCAAGAGCAGGCCGGGAGGAGAAAAACAAATGAAGGAAGAAACGCGGAGGACAGGAAATGAAGAATTGATGAAATCGACTTCTAGACATGAGGTGAAAGGATGAAGAAACAACAACAACAACAACAACAACACCACCAACAACCACCAGCAGCAGCAGTACAATAGGCCAGAGGAGAAGAAAGAGAAAAGATGAGAGAGAGAGAAAGAGTTTGGCTTGAGGGCTGTGTTGAGGGTCTATGTTGTAAAGGTTACTAGGTTAATTTAGTGGAACAGACGTGCAGTGTTAGAATGGGACACGCATGAATGGATCTGATGTTTCTGTTTTCACGTCTGAAGAATCAGGACAAACAAACACACACGGGATCAACATGACATTACTCATTTATTAAGACAAATATCACCACATCTCTGTGGAGCTTTGTAACTAAACTCACACAAAACTTGCCCCCAAACTGCAACTGAATATATAACAGTAAAGCTGAGATTAGGATGGCATGACACTGGTATGAAGTGAACACTCTCTGTGCCCATGATCAATGACTCAAACACAAACAACTCCAGATACTGCACTCACACAGAGGAGGAGAGAATACTGGGGAAGAATGAAGGGAGGGTGAGAATGAGAGGGAGAAAGAGAGAGAGAGAGAGAGTACAGGCATGGGACAAAAAGCTGAGGGTCAGCATATTCCAAAAATATACCACTGTGATGGAGAGAGGGAGAAAAAAAAGGAGAAAAGCAGAGCAGTGTGTGTGATTTGTGTGTGTGGATGTGTGTGTGTGTGTGGATGTGTGTGTGTGTGTGTGTGTGTGTGTGTGTGCGAGATAGAGGGAGGTGGGAAGACTGTGAGCGTAGAATACAGAAGGTCAAACAGCATGATCGCCGCTGGAGTCCATGAGTGTCACACCTCCTACACAGCCTGCATACACACACACACACACACATACTCCACTTCCTTTTCTTTGTTTTACACCAGCACTCTCCTGTTCTCTGATTTTCCAATTTTCACTTGTCTCTTTTGTCCTTATTTTGCCAATTATCATGTCAGTTCAGCACTCTTCCATCTCTTTGCCGTTGCTCTTTTTTTCCTCCTATTTGCTCACTCTTTCCTATTCACTTGTTCTCCATCTGTGCCTAAATGCCTACCTCCATCTGCCCCTGATCGCCCTCTCTCTCAGTACCTTGCTTTTCTCTCTCTCTGTCTCCATTAGTCATACACTCTGTGATTAGGCCTCATCTCCACAAGGCAGGATTTCAACTGCAATCCTGTAACCTGAAGAACTGAGGGCCACATGCCTGAACAATACATTTAACATCTTCTGTGTGTGTGTGTGTGTGTGTGTGTGCGTGCGTGGCAACACACTGTGCTAGGCGTTTGATGAGTGTTCTCGGCTTGCGTGTGGTAAATTTGCATAGAACTATCTGTATTTGTGTATTTGTGTTTTGTCTGTGTGTGCGCACAAACACACGAGTGGGTGAGAAAGAGGGGTGTGTGTGTTTGTGTGTGCGCGCATGTGTGTGTATACCTGAAATGTACATATATCCTCCGTAGACAGTGCCTGCATGTCCGTAGTGTGGTTCGTTCATTTTGGCAACATACGTCCACTCATTGGTGCGGGGGTTGTAACACTCCACTGTCGCTGTTAGAAACACAGACACCATTAAAACTGTTAAAATCATTAACCATTTAAAAGAGAGAGAAACAAAAAGGCTTCTGAAAGAGAGAGAGAGAGAGAGAGAGATAGAGAGAGAGAGAGAATTCTAGATCGAAGTAGGTCAGGTGAACTCCAAAGAACAAACAGATCAGTTAAATTTGGCTTCTAGAGCTTCTGTGAAAGAAAGTAAATGAAGAAATGAGTCCATCCTTCTGGGCAGGAGCGAGGGAGAGAGAGGAGGGATATATTGGCTGTCAGAGGAATGAAATGGAGCTCATTGCATTATCACCCAAGTGAGTCAATACCAGGCCTATGGCCAAACAGTGTTCTACAGGGTTAAGGAAATCTCTCTCACACACACACACAGAGAATGAAAATGAACACATGGTGCAGGAGATCAAGAGATGCCCTTGGCCCATGGTAAAAAGCATGTTCAAACATATGACCACACACACGCGTGCGCACACACATCCAGATTAATGTGATGTCCTTGGAAGAGGGCAGGAGATATGAGATAAAACTGTGATCATTCTAAAATGAACTGGACACATGAGAGAAAAAGGGCATAATCCTCTATCTGTCTCACACACACACACACACACACACACACACACACACACACACCCCCCTCTGCTAAATAAGGTGGGAGTATAAAAGATATATAATATAGAATAATCCCCAGTTTAGCATGCAAGGACACACACACACAGACACACACACACACCCCAGCAAGGACATTTGGAGTAGAGGTTATGCGGACTCAGAGTAACTCAGGCCTGATCATATCAAATTCCACATATGACAAGCCACTCCTCTTCATCCTCCTTTCTGAACACAGGAGGACACTGACACAGGGAGTAGAGAGGTGGGCCGAGTGTTAGTTTCTCTCTGAACACAGGAGGACACTGACACAGGGAGTAGAGAGGTGGACTGAGTGTTAGTTTCTCTCTGAACACAGGAGGACACTGACACAGGGAGTAGAGAGGTGGACTGAGTGTTAGTTTCTCTCTGAACACAGGAGGACACTGACACAGGGAGTAGAGAGGTGGACTGAGTGTTAGTTTCTCTCTGAACACAGGAGGACACTGACACAGGGAGTAGAGAGGTGGACTGAGGGACAGTGAGAGACTAAGGTATAAACTCTTTTTCAGCCTGGCTGACTCTGGTTTCTGGTGTTTGTGTTATTATTAACCAGCTAACAGCTGTGTTTCTCTGTCTCTCCAGCACTCTCTAAAATCTACCCTCCAATCACCACTAACAACCACTAACACACCTGACCTTACATCAGCCTGTACTGCGTCTCACAGTTATGCCATGCCACACACACACAATCACTTCTATTACACACACAACCACCTCCCATTCACTTTTCATCACACTTCCCAGAAGCTTCTGACTGACTAGCACAGACGTAATGACAGGAGTCCTACTGAAGACTGAGAGCTGGGTCAGAGCCGGTCCAAACAAAACCTCAGGCCCAGAGCCCTCCCACCCCTCCCAGTCAACACACAGGACAGAGCACTCTCTCTCTCTCTCTTTCTCTGTGTCTTTCTTTTTTTCCTGTCTGTGAGTTCGTCTCTCTCTGACAGATCTGTTAAATAAAGTCAGCGTCTCCTCTCACTGTGACCTGCACCAGGTCTCTACAGAATCCCACGTCTCCAGACGACGCCAGTCCATTACCACTAATGAAAGTAATAAACCTGCAGGTCACATCAGCAGCCACATTATACATTTAAACTGTCCTGCGTTAATGTGATGATGGCACACAACTTAAACCAAACCAAAAACCCTGAGTTCATCCCTTTCTGTGACTCGCATCCAAGAGTCAGACATGCATGCTTTTCTGCTTAGGGCTTTCCACAAAGTGTGTAGTGTAGTGTAGTGTAGTGTGTGGTGTAGTGTAGTGTGTAGTGTGGTGTATTGTGCAGTGTGTAGTGTAGTGCATTGTGTAGTGTATTGTGTAGTATGTGGTGCAGTGTATTGTGTGGTGTGTAGTGTGTAGTGTATTGTGTAGTGTGTTGTGATCACACCATTGTGTTCACACTCAGACAGCTCCAGCTGGTGCAGTGTGCGACCTCACCCGTGTTAAATCCTGCTGGCACGTGACTGGCCAGACCAGCAGACATTGATTGGCTAACCCAGATTGAATTTAATAAGCAAAAAACAGTCGTTCTGTCTGAAATACACGCATGCATGCACGCACACACAAAGACACACACACACACACAGAGACACACACACACAGACACATGCACGCACAAACACAAACACACACGCCAAACACGCACACACAAACACGCGTGCACAAAACTCGCATCCAGTAACCTAGACTGCATGATAAAGATTTAGGTTTTACACACACACACACACACACACACACACACACACACACACACACACACACACACACACACCTCTCCAGCTAAATGGAGAGGGAAGAAAGAAGTGGATAAACTACTGGATATGAAAAAGAACTATTACAGATGTTCCAACACGTTATCACAAAGAGAGGAGCATTAGCCCAGATGCTACTTTCTCCTCCTCCTGACTGTTATAAAATCATTAGTCTTTCTGATGTCATTCTGTGGAAATGAGCATGTACATAAAGCCCACACAATCTTTCATATGACTCCCACAGTCCATGACCAATAATCCAGTCCTCACTACGTACGCAGAGGACACACACACACGCACACACACATCAACCTGTTTCAACAGATCCCCTGACGCTCACTCTCACACACACACACGCATGCACACTCACACGCATGCACACTCACATAAACACATCAACTTGTCTCAACAGAACACAAAGCTGCACTAACTCAGTCTCACACACACACATACACACTAACACAAATACATAAACCTGTTTCCATAGGTCTCTCGTTCTCTGTGAAGGTCTCTCTCTTAGATACACACAGACACACACACACACAAACAACATGAAAAATATATCAACCTGTTTCTATAGATCAGAAAGCTGCCTAATAAGAAAACTAGCCTAATAAAAGTGCTCTGTAGTGATGAGGGGGCTGTTTTCCAGGAAAAGGAATGTATTTGTAAGACGAGTCCTTTGTCAAAACAGCCCGAGGTGGGAGCTTCCTGTGTGAGGGAGCTTTCCGCTCGATCTTCCTGTGGGAAACAACTCATTTTCAAGAGTGCCTGTTCTCCCCCTGCCGCTGGGTGTTGTGCTCAACACCCTGCTTCTGCCACCCGTTCTCCTCACATCACACACTCTCTCTCTCTACACCTCCATTCACAGTGAGGTATTCTGCCACGCAGAGACAGATAAGCAAGAACACACTGCTGTACACAGGACTGTGCGTTTCCTCCACACACACACACACACCACTCATACACAGTGACACACACACATGTATACCACTCATACACAGCAACACACACACATATATACCACTCAGACATGGTGACACACACACACACACACACACACACACCACTCATACACAGTGACACACACACATATATACCACTCATACACAGTGACACACACACATATATACCACTCATACACAGTGACACACACACATATATTCCACTCATACACACACATTTACCAGGGCCTGAATTTTGGGTATTATGGGTATTCCTCACAATTTCGATAACTCCCGTAAATCCAGCGTTTGTAGCGCGGGAAATTCGTGCAGACTTTTATAAGCTACAGCCACATCCAGACACAAAACTAATACATGAATCCTCCCAAATGAATAAATCAAATCAATACACCAGTCTGCACATCCTCAAAACTGACCGCAGTTACACAGCCACTGTGTGTAGCACTTCTCTTCTCTCTCTTCAACATGCCCGTTCTCATAACACTCGGTCATTGGTCAGCTCGTTGCAATTAATATCAATGTCCACACTGCATGTCTCGCTGGCATTCCCACATCACGTGAAAACAAACAGCTTTTCTCACACAGATTTTGATGAACTGAGCTTTAGTTAATAAGCCAGCCAAATGTGCCACTAGCTAAAAGGTGACTGTACATCATCCACAGTAGACCACCCGGGACCCAAAAAGATCGCCGGGCAGCGTCAAACGTCCTTGGAGAGTTAACAGTGAGGTGAAGCAGTCCGTGTTTCAGAATTGGCTCTACAGAAGCAGCAGACAAATGAGCTGCTTCATTCCCAAAACGTAATGGGCCATTCACCGGCCAACATCATCAACTGTCCGCATTAAACTGGCACTCACGTGGGCCTTGTGGAGACTCTTAACTATTTTTTTATGTCTGTGTCTTAAGTAGTGCCCCCCCCCCCCCCCCCCCCCCCCACACACCTTTTAAAAAATGATTTTTGGACCCTTAATTCAAACACACACACACGTGCGCACACAAAAGAGAACAACACAACAGAATGAATGAAGTAACTGTAAGAAAATCAGAGGGAATGAAGAGCTTGCATGCGTCATGCTGTGAAGGTACTATAATAAAGTTACGTAAGAGCCCTGACACATCAGCACTATCGCCTCATCATGACTCAGGTCAACGGGACTTACCATGGCTTAGAAATAAACTCGGCTTATAATGTTACAGTACGATCTGAGCACAACACGGGTATAAGGAACGAGAGGAAAGTAAGCTAGGACCAGAGCTCTGAACAGGAGAAATCAGAGAGGAGCCATTTTAATGAGGTGTTTCCAAGAGCGTTTAAAGGAGGAGTCAAACCTGAGTGATCTTCCAGTAAGGACACGTTACAGTCTAGTCTGATCAGTTGCCACAGACAGCTGGATCTACTCCACATGAACAATGGCAAAACATTCAGTCAGAAAGAGACATGTGCCATTTGTCTCCTTGGTTTTGTCCTGGGCAAAGTCAGCGTGATGTTACCGCCATATCCTCAGCCTTACTCCTGTAGAAAGGTGGACGGTGCATTATAATGATAATAATTCATGATAATAATGGTATGACTTCAAAGACCATCTGAATTTGTCATATCGTGACATTGTGACATGGGCACGACGATGACAGATACAAAATAAAATTAAATCATAGTATAATCAATAAAGCTCTGTATTCAACCATGCTCTTTGAGCATACTGTTGTTTTAAGTTTTTAAGTGTTAGGATGTAAATGATGCATACTCATGACAAGCAGTAATAGAGAGAAACAAGCATGGCTGAGAATGCACTGAAAAGCCTGAACGCTGAGGAGGAACTGATTCCTAAACGGCATGCAACTTACACAAAACACAATTGTTTGTAAAATATGGAAAAACGCTGTGACCACAAAAGGTGGCAACAAAACCAATTTCTTTCACCACCTGAGGCAGAGACATGTTCTACTGTCAAAGGATGGAAAACTGTTTTGCATGCCACCTGGATAAATTCTGACTTTAGTTAGACAAAAAATGATGCTTTGTTTTTACTTTATTTACACATACAGTCAATGAAGTGACAGGGATTTTTATCAGCACTAAAAGTAAACTTATTGTTTAAATTCAGTCCTGAAGTTAGACTGGGGAGCTTATTTGACAAGGTCCTTCTAACTCATTTGAAGATTAACTTATTTTGCATTATTGTTTAAATAATCACTAAAGATGTGACACTGGATATTTGATTATTTTCTCATTTGCTTTATCAAAATTTGCACAGAACATAAATGTTTATTATTGGCTGCAGTTCATCTCACTCACTCATTTTCCAAGACGCTTATCCTAATTAGGGTCGCGGGGGGTACTGGAGCCTATCCCAGTGCTCAAAGGACGAAAGACAGGGAAACACCCTGGACAGGTCAGCAGTCCATCACAGCACAGACATACAGATAAACATTCGCCTAACTGTGGGAGGAAACCGCAGCCCCTGGAGGAAACCCATGCAGACACAGGGAGAACATGCAAACTCCATGGATGCCCGGCTGGGAATTGAACCTGGGACCCTCTTGCTGTGATGTGATAGTGCTACCCACTGTGCCACCGTGCTGCCCGGCTGCAGTTCATAATTAAGTGAAATAAAATTATAATGTTAGAGCATTTTTTCTTATTGCCATAAACATGCTGAAATATTATGGTGTTATTTGAAAGCCACGCAGCCCAGCCCTAACTGTGTACCCGCGGCCCAAACAGTGTCTGAAACATGTCTAACATTTGTAGTTTATTGAATCATTAGATACTGGTTGGAAACCCGCCTCAGGCAAAATAGAATGATTCCATTTAGCTCAGTCCCACGCCATCAAAACCGCTCAGCCCTCATGGTTTCAGTCACCCTGGTAACAGAGACCAGTGAGACGATGGCAGTGGGGAAGAGAGTGCGAAGGCCAGCAAGAGCTGAGCCACAGTCAGCACGTGCGCACGCGTGCGTGTGTGTGTGTGTGCGTGCGTGTGTGCGCGCACGCGTGCATGTGTGTGTGTGTGCGTGTGTGCGCGCACGCGTGTGTGTGTGTGAGTGTGTGTGTGTGTGAGTGTGTGTGTGCGTGTGCTGATTGGATTTCTGGTCTTGTTTTTCTGTGAGATGTGGTAAAAAAGAGGATGCATGACTACATTTATCTGTTCTCTTGTGTGGGAATTTGGGCATAACAGACTTGACCCAGTGGCTTTTCTTTAACCCCTTAAACGCTTATCTTAGCAAGTTGGGCCCTTTTGTGGTCTGTGGGGCGTGTGTGTGTGTGAGGATGGACTGGCACCACCATCCGCTGTTGACCACAGCACTCCTGGCATTGTAATTACCCACATTCCACTGGAATATTCAACCTGAAGTCGACAGTCACCATTCGGCCAATCAGCATCACAGGCTTATTCGTTGCTATGGAAACCAAATCAGTGACAGTCAAAGGGCCACACTGGCCAGAGCTCAGGCGAAACAACAGCTTAATATGCACGCACATGCAAGCACACACACATACACATACACACACACATATGTGGTAAGATCAAACTGATTAAGTTCCTTTAGATGGTACTGAGTAATACAGACCATATTTTTGACTCAGAAGGCAATGTAGTTGTGGCTTTCTGGTTTAGTATTCTTTTCTTTTTTGAGAAATGATGGTATGAAAGTTATTTGTTAATATTAATGCTGAAGATTCATAATATGAATTCTGAATCAGTGTGTGTCAACTGCTGGAGGAGCAGGTTTCCTGACACCTCATAGTAATGTGTGTGAGATAGCAAGAACGTCTGTGTGAGTATACGAGTGTCAGCAACTTGGTGCGTGCGTGCGTGTGTGTGAGAGAGAGCAAAAGAGTTCGAGTGTATGTGTGTGTGAGAGAGAGAGAGAGAGAGATAGATAGAGAGAGAGAACAGAGGAAAGACAGAAGAGAGAGAGAAAGACTGCGAGCCTGTGCGTGTGTGTGTGTGCGCGTGTGCGTGTGTCAAGTCTTCTGAGTGGACTGGACAAACACACAGAAACAGCCTGGTTCAGAGATAGCTGAGGTTCGGTGATTACTCTCTGCAATCTGTCTGACCCCTCACCAACACAGCAATCTGTCTGACCCCTCACCAACACAGCAATGTGTCTGACCCCTCACCAACACAGTAATCTGTCTGACCCATCACTAACACAGCAATCTGTCTGACCCCTCACCAACACAGCAATCTGTCTGACCCCTCACCAACACAGCAATCTGTCTGACCCCTCACCAACACAGTAATCTGTCTGACCCATCACTAACACAGTAATCTGGCTGACCCATCACCAACACAGCAATCTGTCTGACCCCTCACTAAGACAGCAAAGCTAAAACAGGTAAACAGACAAAAAAGAAAGCGCCCCCACAGAAAGGCATCAGTCAAGCCTCAGAAGAAATCAACAAACCCAGTCAGACATACCCCAGACATTTCCCCCATTTGTAAGCCTGTGTGTGTGTGTGTGTGTGTGTGTGTACTCACCCAGCTCTCCAGCAGCGTTCCTGCCCCCTACGGCATACAGGTGACCTTTGAGCGCACTCAGGTGGAAGAAGGTTCTTTTCTCATTCAGGCAGGCGACCTGTATCCACTTATTATAGCGGGGGTCGTAGCGGAAAACCGTGTCCACTGCCGTCTTGCCTTTGGTGTCGTAATTGCTTTGGCCTCCCACCACGTAGAGGAAGTTGCCAATGACGGCGATGCCGTGCTGGTAGCGCGGGGCGTCCATGGGGGCCAGTGCCTTCCACTCGTGCGCTTTCTCGTCGAAGAGACGCAGCTCTTTACTGACCACCAGCTGCTGCCGCAGGACCCCGCCCAATGTGACCAGGTGGGCGCTGTCCGAGCGGATGGCCGTCCTCTCCGACTGCATCACGGGCTGCATGAAGGGCATCATTTGGTAGTTGCTGGCCTCCAGCAACAGGTTGACGCACGTGTTGTCTGTACGCATGAAGTCCACTGTCTGCACGTGGTTGATCAGTTCCGACGGGCTCATGAGCGGGAAACGGATGTTGCGCATGAGCTTGGCAGCGTAGTCCATGCGGCCATCCTCGTATCGCAGCCAGCGGCAGGCAGCTTTGAAGAGATCCAGTTCGCTGCACTGTTTCAGGCTGTTGCTGGACAGGACGAAAGCTAGACGCTCAAAGGGCAGTTTGACAAACTCGCCCGTGCCCAGCAGCGAGGGAAAGTTCTTGAGGATGAAGTTATTGACGTATTTGTCCACTTCTGTGAGGTTATATGTGTTGGCGATCCGACCCACCTCCACGCAGTTGTCCAGAGAGACCTGCGAGTTTGGATAAATACACAACGTCTAATCATTTATGCCATAAACATGAACATGTATCAGCGCACACTGCTCTATGGAAACACACTGAAGACACTGTGGAAAATTTTTCCATATCCAACTTAAAGACAGAGTATCCCTTGTAAAGTATTCCTTATAAAAATGACACATGCTTAACAATAGAAAAATAGTGTGTACAGCCTTTTGAAATCTGTGTGTTGTGTGTAAGTGGGCGTGTCTGCATGTGCACTTACCAGTTTGGCTCTTACCCTGAGAAAGCCTTCCAACGACTGTGTGTGTGTGTGTGGGTGTGTGTGCGTGTGTGTGTGTATGTGTATGAATGCTGTCCTACCCCCGAGATGAGAAAGACTTTGCAGAAGTCAAGCACGGGGAGAATCTGGAGGAAGCTGGCAGCCTCCAGTGTGTCCTGTAGGTTCTCCATGTTGAGGGAGAGTTTGGCCGTGTAGATGAAGTCTATGATTTTTTTCAGTCCTATCCGATTGACCCCATGCAGCTTAATACACATCAGATCCTGCTCCTTCATCCCACCTACACATCCCAGAGAGAGAGAGAGAGAGAGAGAGAGAGAGAGAGACGTTGAGAATAACAACGTCGGATGAGAGAAAGAGCCTGTAAGCATGAGATAGAAAACAAAGAGAAAGAAACTACAGAAGACAACAGAGAGCGAAGGAAAATAAAGTAAAAAAACCCAAAACAGGAATAGATAAAGAGGAGCAGGGCTGGCTTGTCAAAAACTGTCATCATCTTTTCCCCCAAACACTCTGTGATTATATATTGGTTCATATCAAATGTTCAAAATAAATCAAAAAAGATCTGTTTACTCAGACTCATTTCATATCAGTTAAGAGTTTGGGAACATCTGTGTGTGTGTCTGTATGTGAGTGAGAGGAAGAGAGAGAGAGAAAGAGTGATAGACTATAGGAGAAAGAGCGATAAGGAAAGAAAGAAATGGGTAAAAAAAAAAGAGGAAACAGAAGCCAGTGCCAAAAAGGCTGTGACTCATTTTTCACAGGCATAAGCAGAGAGAGACAAACTTGCCGCCACTCTGAATTCTCTCAGAGCTGTAAAGGTGAATTGATGAACCCACTCAACTTGTTCAATGCCAGGGAGAGAAAAAAGGCAGCAAGAGAGAAAGAGATGAACAGAAAGGAAGGAGTGAGGAAAGGAAAAGAGAGAGAGAGAGTGAGTGAGAGTGAGTCAAAGGTTTCTTTTCAGAGGCAAAGTTGTGTTGTATTATTCATCAAGAGATGGTCAGCATGATCACAGCATGAAGCCTATCTCTGGATTCTCAAAAAAGTGCGCGCACACACACACACACTTCACACTTTCTCTCTCACATGCAGACACAGACACATACACACACACACTAGTTCACACTCTGCACTCTAACATACCCACTACTGTATACACTCTATATGAAACACATATGCTTTACACTCTTTGTCTCTCTCTCTCTCTCTCTCTCTCTCTCTCATACACACACACACACACACACACATCACAGCATGGAGTCCATCTTTCCATCTGTAAGGTAACGTCTCTGCCCCTCCCCCTGGTGTTCTTTTGAAATTATCACTTTGTATAAGAGATATATCCCCTGTAGGGCATACAAGGAGGGAGAGAATGAGACAAACTGAGGATGTGTGTGTGTGTGTGTGTGTGTAATAGAGAGAGAGAGAGAGAGAGAGAGAGAAGGAGAGAGACTGTTGTTGAAGTCCCTCTGTGAAAGCTTCAAAGCCGTTATTGACAAAAACATGGCAGACTTTTTTTTTTTTAAACCAAAAGAAAAGAGAAAAACTCTGAGATGATGTTGCACAGTGAGTACACAGACATTGTCTCATTCTACCATTAACTAGTGAAACAACATTAACCAGTCTTTATCAGCCCATCTTGCTCGCATAACCTCTCAGAACACTAAGTCCTGTTCTGTTGGCCTGAGTCCTGTCCTTCACACTGAGCTGAGGACCTGCCCTGTCCACCTCTCACCTGTAAACATGGCTTTGAAGACCTGCCCTGTCCACCTCTCACCTGTAAACATGGCTTTGAAGACCTGCCCTGTCCACCTCTCACCTGTAAACATGGCTTTGAAGACCTGCCCTGTCCACCTCTCACCTGTAAACATGGCTTTGAAGACCTGCCCTGTCCACCTCTCACCTGTAAACATGGCTTTGAAGTAGTCGCTGGAGGAGGCCATCATGGCTCTGTGAACAGGGAAGACCTCGTCACTGTCACCCGCCACCAACGTCACGTCACAAAGCAATCCCTCTATCCTCAATTGGTCAAAACCCTGAGACAGGCAGACAGAGAGAGGAAGTGTGTGTCATTATAGTTATCAATAATTCTGACGCATTACTTCACAGAACTGTTTCAGACAAACCCAAAAGAAACCATAAAGATGGGAGAAAGGGGATTGGGCTGGAGAGAGAGAGAGTGAGAAAAAGAGAGAGATGGAGGACCTAAACAGCCCCAGACTGAGTTTGAGCAAAGCTGACACACGAATTCATACTGGACCTAATGAACAAATCATGGAGAGAGAGAAAAAGAGGACAGTAAGGAGGAGGAAAGGAGAGGAGAATAGGAAAAAATTATTCAACAAAACTTCAAAGAAGAAAAAAAACAAACGGGTCATTAAAAATAACAGACACATCCTTGGGTAATTCTCTTTCTTTATTAGAAGTAATCAGCAGCATCAATATCAAACATGCAAGAAACAGTGTTCATTGGTTAACTATGTGACCCTGTGAGAACATGGCTAGACACAGTGACACTGTGAGAATATCCCCACTACACATGAACTTGTTTCCCTTTTACTGTTCAAATCTAGCCTGTGTTTGTCATGACGTAGGCTGATGCTTTGCTTTCGAGTTGGTTAAGGCTTAATATCCTATTTAAAATTCAGATGACAACCAGGGGACTGAACGGAGGAAAAAAGTCCCAAAGCTTCTGGATACAATGAACAGTGGACAAAAAAAGTCAAATTAAACAAATATGCCTAAGGAATCAGAACAAAAACAAACACACAAACACACAGGCGCGCACACACACACACAATCTAATTCATTTACACTGCTGATCTGAGAGTAATCTCTGTCATATGTTTGCTGCTGTCTTAATCATAAATCATAAATTTATGTAATTAACAAGAATGGCTTAGGGCTGGTGACCAATCCTGTTAATTTCTCCTCAACCAGAAAAACAAAAACAAACGAACAAACAAAACCCCTCTAATCACACACACAGAGGGAAACATGTGCACTACCAGTAGAAGATTCCATTAGATCCACTGGCTTTCTCTGCCACACATGACAACAGAGGAAGACGCTTTTCTCATCCATAGTATTTCTGCCTGTGTGAGACCTGAATAAAAGTCTCTAGCTGTGACCGAGAATGTTGTAACATTCAGCTGCCTTGTCACACTTCACTCATCGTTACCCATCCACAAAGGACAGGTCACACTCGTGTCATTCTTTATGAGTACAGAGGACAGTCACACCAAGTGGGTTTACAGCACAGGAGCACAAATAATGAGTTATGAACATAAACTGAGGTTTACAGTACTACAGCATAAATAATGCGTTATGACCATAAACTGAGGTTTACAGTACTACAGCATAAATAATGCGTTATGAACATAAACTGAGGTTTACAGTACTAGAGCATAAATAATGCGTTATGAACATAACCTCAGTTTATGTTCATAACGCATTATTTATGCTCTAGTACTGTAAACCTCAGTTTATGTTCATAACGCATTATTTATGCTCTAGTACTGTAAACCTCAGTTTTACAGTACTAGAGCATAAATAATGCGTTATGAATATAAACACACGCACACACAGAAAAACAAACAAATACGTAAGCAACCAATCAAAGAAATAAATAAAAAATATCTAAAGGACTGAGTAGAGGAGGGAGGAAATAAAAAAAGACTCAAATGAAAGGCTGAGAAGTGGATCATTTGTTATAGTCATATGTGATGAATAGGTCTGTTTTGTTCCATCCATTACAGCACCCCCTCCACCTCCAGGTGGACTGAGACCAGGAGCATATATATATATAAAACCACGGCGTCTGGCTCATGGGTGGAGTTTGTGCCCTCATAGCAGCTGAAATATCTCACTACATTGAGGTTAGGTCCAATAAAAATATTTCTTGTATATACATATTTTAAGTAATGCAATAAAATAAACTGATTCTAAGAAATCAGTCTGAAATCTATTATATATGGTTTTGTAATTCATTTTTGAGCAGTCATGCCATGTGACGAGCGACGTTAGATGCAAGTTCCCTCTCTTTTACGGAATCAGTGATTCGGCTAGCTACCTTTCTTTCATGCTACAAGCAGCTATGGACATTCGACGTTTTCTACAACCTTCAATTACAAGTAAACCTTAAACGAATGTTACACAAGTGCCACCAGAGCCTACCAGCCAGCAGCAACCAACAGAATGTGAAGGCACAGACAAGCAAACAATCATGAGCCCCTCTGGATTAGCCTGGCTAACCCCACAGCAGAGCGACCTCCGGGGCAGTCAGCGGGTAATGATCTTGGCGAAAAACACTGCAGTCCCAAGCAGCCTGCTCTATCCGAATTGCCCACTAAAATTATTGAAAAAAAAACCAAAACAAAAAACGATCATTTTCCACTTATTATTACAAGTATCCCTGGCTGGAATAATCGGTTAGAAAGGATGCAGTATGCTGTTTTGCATGTCGCCACTTCCAGAGTGACAGCGGTGTGGAGGATTCATTTCAAAAGGCCGTGAGTGACTGGAAAAGACTGAGCAGTAAAGTGGAAAAACATGCAAACTCCCAGGCCCATCTGAACTGCATGGTTAAATGGGACAACTTGAAAGAGACGGCATCTTCAGGATCTACCGCAGCTAAACTTTCTGAAAGCCATAAAGCTGCTATTGAGAAGAAGAGATCCTATTTGTGTAAAGTTGTTGATATTGTGAGGCTACTGTCTAAACTGTCTGATTGCCTTTTTGTGGACACAGGGAGGGAAAGGAGTCAGAATCTCGCGGCAATTTTCTTGAGGTTTGCGACTTCTTCTCCAAGTACGATTCTGATTTTAAAAACATGCAGTCAAATTATTTCAATGTTATAAGCCCATATTTCCAGAACAAAGTAATAGACATATGTGCAAACTTGGTTTATGCAGAAATTGCAGAGAAAGTGCAGGATGCTGGCTTTTTTTTTTCTATAATTGGAGATGAGGCCAGGTCTTCCAAAACGGAACAATTATCAGTTTGTTTAAGATATGCAGAGCAGCTTGAAATCAATTATTGATTGCTCAGCATCTCGCAACGCAGCTGGGATTGTGGAAGATATAAAGAAAGGACTGGAGACCTGTGGACTGTACAACATTCCAGTTGTTGCCCAGAGTTGCGATGGTGCCTCCGTAATGTCTGGTCACATTTCTGGTGTGCAGCAGCGCATCATATGCAGCGTACATACACTGCCTGTCACACAAACTAAATCTGACGCTTGCGGAGTGTTGTACTGTCAACTGCAGCGTGAAAACATTCTTGAACGATATTGATAAACTGTACTCTGTATTTGCAGAGCCATCAAACCATAATTGATTTATTGAAATCCAGATATCACTGAATATGAAACAAACTGAAATAGCGCAGCCCAGTAAGATGAGATGGGCGTGCAAGTGGCCATCTGTGAATTCAGTTAAAACTCACTAATCTGCAATTACAGGGTGCCTGAGAGAACTAAGTAACGAGGGAGACAAGTGGTCTGTGGAGGCCAGTGGCTTGTATGACCACATGACCAGAATGTCATTCATTTACATATCTCCTTGTATTTGAAGACATACTGTGTGTGATTCATGTTATGCACAAGGCCCTGCAGTCCTCCAGCAGCACACTCTCCGAAGCTGCAGCGCTTACCGACAACCTGACAGCGCACTTCATCCCTCAGAGACAGGCAGACACGTGGAGTGATGTGTGGGGATCAGTGAAACAGTTCTGCCAGGACAACACCGTGTTTGTACCTGGGGATGACGAAGTTGAGTGTCAGATTCCTGGTCCCCATGCACCCAAAAGAAAATGGGCCACATTGTTTCTGCAATAAGGAGAGTTGGGAACTGGCTGCGGTCAACGATGGGCGAAACAAGGTTTTCATCACTTGTGGTTCTTCACGTCAAATAAACACAGGCTTCCTACAACCGCCGGTATGCGCGTCCCTTTCAGTGAAATAAACGTCTGCCTCAAACGTCGAGGAAAATTATGTCGCTATTTATTTTTCGTGAAAATAAAATGAAAGAGCAGTGGAGTAAAATGCTTACAGTAGTTATATTTAAAAACGAAATAACACCGGTTTTGAAAAGGTAGCCCTATTGTTTCTCCAGGCTATGAAAAGGAACGCACATGGGTTTAAAAAAAAACAATGCGAGGTTGTTTCAGCGATTTCAGTTTGTCTTATGTGTGTTCATCTGTTCGTGAATTAGATTAAACATAAATGGTCAAAACCAGCTTTCTTTCGGATCATGGTAGCCTGAATTCACAGTCATACTGCTATTTAGACTGTGCTGTTCCATCATAGGTTGCAAGGACAATGTTGAACTTACTTTACTGATGATTCCTGTTTCAGTTGCCACCAAAGAGCGCTGTACAATGTCTGTTAAATTGGCTACTTGGGGGGGAAAAAAAAACGTGGTGAATTTTCCTGGTCAGTTCAGCTACCAATAACTTGCAGAGGCCTGGAGGCTTTCGGTGAAATAAACGCAGGTCTCTTATTATCTCGAATCTTCAATAAATGCCAGTAAAGTTCAGCTATTAAAGCAAATAAACGCCCCTGCGTTATTTCCACGTTTTAACAGAGCAATAAAAACTATAATACAAGAATGTGTTGACAAAATGTATTTTGCTGTTAGCCCTTATTGACAACCTACACTTAGGGACAAAAAACGAATATCTGACTCACAAAATTGAAAACCAAATACCTACCCAACGAACGAATAGTCGAATATTCAGGGCCAGCCCTAGCGAAAGCATGTGTGAGTGAAAGTGTTTTGAAAGATTGGTGCACTTCAACAGTGAATAAAGCTACGGTGAAGCAGCAGAGAGTAAAGAGAATGTGGAGAGAAGTCAGCCATCCACAGGACAGTGGACACTGTTCTGTCTCACAATCTCTTCTCTACAAAAACTCAAGGCAGGAACAAAGATGACACCCTGAGGAAACAGGAAAGAAATTCTGTCTTTCTGCTGTTTTCTGGAGTGTGTGTGTGTGTCTAAATTCAACTGCTGTGTGTGTGTGTGTGTGTGTGTGTATATCTAAATTTGACTGTTTGGCTGTATCCCTCCCAGCACTACAGAGCAATGATAAACCTCAGTCTTTTCTCTGTAATGTGACTAGATCCTATTTTAAAGCTCCACAGTAACTAGGCATGCCCATCAGCTAGAGCAGAGCAAGGTAACACACACACACACACACAGACACACAGACACACACACTCACTCCCTCTCTCTCTGTCTCTGCCTGGGAGCTAAATCATGTGGATTTTCCTCTATTTACTTACCCGGTGCGCTGGGCTAATCTGTATTGTACTTACACACACTCATTGTGGTTGTTCTTTGTGTTTAGTTCAGTAGAGTGCGTATGTGTGTGGACATTTCAGTAGAGTGTGCATGTGTGTGGTCACACTTAGACCAGAGGAGACCTTCATCCTGCTCCTGTAGCCTGAGGCATTCATTTACACCATTAACTCTAACACAAATGTCATTGTGACAACACTGATTCTGTCACGACGACAGGATCTTCAGTTGGCTCCGCCGGTCCGCAGAAGGACGATGAGTACATTCCACAAAAAAAGGTATCCTGGTCCCTGTGATGTAGTGTGTTGACATTTCTGTGTTAAGATGACAGGGTTGATAAAAAAAGACAGTAACCATTCCCATCGATGGCATGTTTTTATAAGTGCAAGAGTAAGTGTTTGTGTTCTTCTGTGATCTGTTCATATGTCTTTCCAAATGACCTTCCAGCCATTACAAATGCATTTCTACTGTGGACGGTACTCATATCAAGAGTTATCTAAAACCCTGCTAGAGAAATCACCAAGTCAGCATATCACAAATGACATGGAGTTTTAATCAACATCAGCTCCATCTTTTGTCAGTTGTCCTGTATCTTGTGTGTGGTGTTGTGTAATGTAAGCCATTGTCTGGGTGTGTGTCTGATTGAAACAAAACACAGATGAGGTCAGTAAATGATGAGTGGAGGCCGTAAGCAGTGTGGTGCTGTGCTTAGGTCTGAGCAGTGCTGGTAATCAGCTCACTGGCAGATTTGGGTGAGGGCTCTGAGGCTTACAGCTGCCACTGCGAGGACGAGAATCGATGGACTCAACCCACTGTGACAACACCAACTGTCACTTCTAATCACACCCAGGGAAAACACTACCTCCCGCATGTGTGTGTCTGTGTGTGACGCAGACAGGGAGAGAGAATGGGGGGGCGTGTGCTTACAGATGTTGACACAGACCAAGTGAACCTCCTAAATTGCACAAGGGCAGTCTGTACACTACAGATGACTAACATGTACACACACACATGGACAAACACACACACATAACCACACATGTACACACACACGCATACACCCACACACAGAAACATGGACAAACACACACAAGGACAAACACAGACACACACCTGCAAGCACACAAACAGACTCTCATCCATACAGACATGCCCAAGGCCCAGAGACATCACTCAATTCAGGAAGGCCTTCTCTTCACTACCTAATGCACAGACACACACATACACACACACACACACACACACACACACACACAGCTCTTCTTTAGTGCACACATACAGACACACATTTACTGACAGACACAAACACGCACATACACTTATACCCACACTCATCCTCCTTTAGGTCTTCTTCAGTGCACACACACACAGACACAGAGATGCAGACACACACATAGATGCAGAGAGATACAGACAGACATAC
Organism: Chanos chanos; assembly: GCF_902362185.1. NCBI lineage: Eukaryota > Metazoa > Chordata > Actinopteri > Gonorynchiformes > Chanidae > Chanos > Chanos chanos. The sequence goes on from NC_044502.1 coordinate 25,573,096, forward strand.
ACACACACAGGCGGCAGGTACACAGCTGACAGATGTTAATGACCTGGCTGATGGGAGACAGGTTGACCTCCACATGATGACTACGATGATGATGATGGCATCTGTGTGTGTCAGCATCAAAATGAGCCCCCACTGTCTGCCTAGATGTGATGACCTTCACTCTCTCTCTCTCTCTCTCTCTCTAACACACACACACACACACACACACAGAGCAGAGTGTGGCAGAGAGCCTGAGTGGCAGATGGTGACTGCCTGCTCATAGGCTGAGAAACAGCATTAGGTTTGTATAGTAAAAGTGTTACCATAGTCAAAACGATACCACAGACACATGACGTCAGCGGCACACCTCACATTTAGAATGATTCAGATACCAAACGATAATGCAAACCTTTGCTCAACGTAATGGAACTGTTTGCGAAACATTTTTCTGGACTAATAGACCCCAGCCAGTTTCTGTCTTGCCTAAGCATAATTAACATAAAATTCAATTTTTTCCCCTAAAAAGCTCTTTCAGTAAAACAAACCGTGACTGGGGAGCGTTTGAATCTAATTATGAATTCGCTTCTTTTCAAACAAGAAGTCATTCAACATATTTTTCAGCCTCTTCGAGGCGGCTACCTTAAAGCCAATTTGAGCTTTAACAGCCTTGTGAAGAGGGGAACCAGAGCAGTGGTCCCTCTGAAGGGTAGATGCCCATTCCCCAGCCTCTCTGTGTCTGACAAATAGAGCACACAGAAACACTTCACTATCCACTCTTACACAGCTCTGTTTCACCTCTTCTCTCTCTCTCTGCCTGTCTCTCTGAGGATGGAGAAGGCATGAACTGAAGAGGTTTGAAGTGGCGTAATCTCTGTAGTAAGCTTGACCTTGGGTACACACTATTTGTTTTGACCTTCAAGGCGCAATTTTGGCTCTGGCAAACACATGGCTAAAATATAAAGTAGCACAACATGCTACAGTTTCAATTCTGTGTTATACTGGTGTAATGTCAAACTGGGTGTTTGAGAAAGGTGAGTTCACAGAGGCTATTCTATTAAAATCAAACACACACACACACACACACACACACACACACACACACACTTACTTGTAGGACCACAGAGCTGTGTGTGTTGCTGGTAAAGAAGCGGGTGTTGCCCGTTTTGGAGGCCTGTAGGTGGGCAGAGATGCCCATTTCTCCACATCCCAACGACACCTTCATCTGAGGATCGTCATCCTCAACCAAAGATCTGCGCATTAGAGAGAGAGAGAGAGAGAGAGCAGAGGAAAAAGGAGATGATTAGTCCTCTGTTGTCCACACAGACACCTGGCATTGAGAGAACTTGTGTTGGCTTGTGTTTGTTGTCTGTGCAGACACAGATGGTCCAGTGGTGTATGCAGAAGACAGTAGGGGCACAGGTTACTACACAGCAGGGTTTTACAAGGGAAGATGACATTTAGATAGAATAACCTACAGAGCATGAATTTCCCCAGCATCTAAAAACAGCTCTCACTCATACACTCACATACAAATACAATCATACAAACATGCAGCAACCCAACTCCTTTTACAATGGAGAGAGAGCGAGCAAGCTAACACAATCCCAACAGCGCTAGTCAGTAGTGTTTCTCACGGTAAAAAGGTGTTTGTACTGCAGAGCATTAAAAAGGACCTGAAATATTGACTGCTTTCATGCGTCACTACCTACGCCTTATTGGCCGTGCTAAACGGCTAAAAGGAAAGGATGCGCTCACATTGGTAGCACGCAACACCTGACAGCTTTACTATGGGTACAATGAGGTTTCTGTCTTAAAGAACTGGGCCAACCACCCAGTAAAGCGTCTTAAATCTGATTATTTATGGCTATGGTTGACGAAATTCAGCCCTTACTGTTTATGAGAATCTTTGGAGTAATGGGTTATTCATACCGCTGTTCTGCAGAGCGCATCACTGTGAGTCGAATGTCAAATTTAGCCTGTATTCAAGATATTTCTATTTAATAAGCACCACATGTTACATTTCAAACAATTCACTCGTCGCATAGATCCACAGCCAAACGGAATAGTTTGGTGTGATCCCGGAGGTCTCGCCTCGTTAACATCGACAGACCACCCTTGTAAGGTAATACTTAATACTTCAAGAAGCGTGATGCAGGAAAAAAAGGAGAAGCAAAGATCCACCTTGTGCTTTTTAATAGAACTTTTAGATTTAGTATTCGATTCACCGTTTTCTTTGTGAAAGCTGAGAGCGTTAGTCTGGTAATGCGCATGCGCTCTGAGGAAATCAATTACAGGAAGTTTCAGGTATTAACGACAGTATTAAAAGAGCAAAACTGTCATTTATTCCACGGTGACGTCTCTGTCTATGTACTTATACTGAAAGGTCAGTGTGTATATCCATCTTGACAGGGTTTCCTTAAACAACTTGCTGACTGTGTCAAAAAAGTATTGGTATTTAGCATTTTATTTTTATCACAGAGGCCAATATTAGCGGGCAGACACCCTATAACCTGCGGGTACCAATTGGTACCATTATCATTGGATCCAGTTTTGAAGGTGTGGTGTAAACAGAATAACCTTCATTATTCTTCAGTAGGATAACCACACTCGAAAAAGAACGGTAGTTCTTTTAACATAAAATTTAGCACTTTGCCCGGTGTTTCTTAGCACGAATTCAGGTTCAAAGCTACAACCATGTGAATGTACAGGCCTGAGGGCTGAAGTAAGGAAACCCAAAAATCACTATGACTGTGCACGGGGCTCATGACGTGGGCAAAAGCAGGAATGTGACCTTTAACCAAGGCGTTCTCTGAGCTCAGACCACTAAGCAAGCCCTCTAACAAAGTACAGTTAAAAAAAAAAAAAGATTTGTGTATAATTGTCCATGCTCTATAGCTCCTAGCACAACTTTCAGGAGTATCCAAAAATAGAACACACCCTGAACGCAAGTATAGCCTTATTTTGGTTCTCCCATAGTTTTAATTGGGACAGAGAAAGGAGAACTTCAGAAACTGAGTTTAATGTCCTCTGAGTGTATAGTCAAAGAGGTTTAGGATCATCAGAGGCCCAGGCTGAGAGGAGACGAGGCCAGAGACCGACTCCTGCAGTGGTAATAAGGGCAGCTTGTTTGTGCGTGATGAAAAGTGAAATTCTCATTTCTCTTCTCCTTCTCCTTGCATATGATCAAGTCATATGCCATTAAACAGTAATTAAATGGTTCTGTGCTTCAAAAGCTCCATTCTGAAATATCAAAACATGAAAAAAAAAACAAGAAAAGGCTCAACATAAAAACAAAGGCGGGGGGGGGGGCAGACTCAAAACCAGGACAGAATGCATAACAGCCATGCGGGCATATTATAGTCAGATTTCTTCAGAGGGATGGGAGCCGGGGAGCGCAAACTGCCTCACCTTGCGCTGGTCACATTTTCGTAAAGGCTGATATATAAATGCCATGTCTTCTGGCCAGTGAGATGTCCCTTCAAAGGCTTTTAAGTGATCAAGGGAGTAACTGAGCCATGCCACAAATGTTCACACGGCCAGAGTGGGAAACAATGGTCTCTCATTCACGCCAGGGACATGTGGGAGGAAGGCAATGGATCAACGACATATGACGAACATCGTTTATTACAAAAATGACTCCGCTTGCACAAATATTTACAACTATGTGTATAATCGAGGACATCATTAAGCTGAACACACAGAACAGGGTTTTCACTTTAAAACACTCATTCAAATACTCTTTTCAGTGGACACTGCTCTGTGTCTTTTCACTGTCAAGGCACTGGTCCTGTCACTTCAAACTCGAGCGCAAAAACACATGGGCACTGAAATCTTGAGGGAAAAACACTTTGTTCTGAGTACAACAACTATTATGGACTATGATCCTACCGTAGCTGGACACCACATGAGGGAGAAAAAAGTGGAACTTTAGTCTTAGAGTTCTGTGTTAGGGAGAGGATGACTGACCATAGAGTAACATCCTCATACTCCAGAGCGACCTTCCCTTCGGTCCTTTCCTTCTCAGAGCACTTGCTGTTAGCAACCTTCCCCTCAGCCTACAGACACTGGAGTCTGTGGTCCAACTGACCGCAAAGCTGATGTGTATCACTGAGACACTGGGCTAAGAACGTCTGGAGTTCACACCACACTAACATCCAACCATCCAACTGGTTTACCTCGGCGCTCCTGAAGGAAAGGGCTCAGGGAAGGAGACGATTTCAGAGTACAGGAATGTGCCCTAGCACTAGATGCTGAGGATCGTTCATGATAAGAATAAGAGATCTAAAGGGGTGCGGAGACAGCCACAGTCACATGACACACAGCACAGGTAGCTGATTGGTCCATTACCCAGTCAGGTGGTAAGTTGGAGAGGCAGCGAGGAGAGAGTGGGTGGTCCACACCACAAAGGAGTGTTGGTGGCTGGCAGAAACGAAAACAAAGAGAACAGCAACAAGCCTGAGCAATGTGTAATAAAGTACACCACACACACACACTAATCCAATGTCATATAACAGCATAAACACACACACACTCTCATTCAAAACTCAGCAATGTCGTATTACACCACACACATGCACACACACACTCATCCAAGACTCAGTAATGTCATAAGAGCACACACACTTATTCAAGATGTGTCTTGGCATTGTCCAAGAGTCATAGGCTATATCAAAACACACACGCAGCACAAAGGCTCCAGAACACACATTAGATGAAACTGAGTGGAATCTGAGGAAGAGACAGTCACACACACACTCAACCTGATACATTCTCACTGACACACACACTCAACCTTTTACACTCTCCCTCTCTCACACACACACACACACGCTCAACCTTATACACACTCACACACACCCTCAACCTGATACACTCTCTCTCTCACACACACACCTCATACACTCTCAGTCAAACATACACTCAACCTTATACACCCTCACACACTCTAACCTTATACACTCTCACTCACACACACCCTCACACACACATTCAACCTTATACACTCTCTCACACAGACTGCCTGCACCCCTTATACACTCAACCTTATACACTCTTGCTCACATCCTCACACACACACACACACACACACACACACACACACACACACACACTCAACCTGACACACTCTTGCTCACACAGACAGCCACAGTCAAATAAAATAACAATGACACACAACTGACTGGCTGTTCAGTGCTCCAAACACACACACACACACACACGTACATGTACACATATAATAGCCACTGGCTCTCTCCATCCCTGACACATGCGAGCATACACACCAAAACAGCTCCACAAACACTCCAAACCCAAAATCAAAGACAAAAACACAAGACAGAGGGTCTCATCACTGAACTGCCTCACAGTATAACTGCTCTCTCCTGCCAGCTGATTGAGACTCTGCTGGAGAACAGATACTGGATCTTAATACATGTACAATAATATCCTAATACCTTCACTGCTATGTGTGTGTGTGTGTGTATATATATATCTTTTCAGCATGCTGATGCTCTGAAGAGTGTGTGAGATTATATCTGCTAAAGGCTGAATACTGCATGGGCATGTCAGATCTTTTTTCAGACTGCTCTATCATGAGACCGTGCTTACACTCCAGCCACTGTCTGCACTGGAGGACATGAGTGAAATTGTCTAGTCCTCCTCTACCTCACTGTTTCACAGAGAGGAATACATCAGCAGTGTGTTCAGACTGGATCAGGGAGGGAACACACACTTCAGTGTATTACATCACAATGAGCATGGTGAAAAATCACATCCTAAGATCCCTCATCACTCCACTCTAAAATGGGCTACTTTACAGACATCTCACACGCGCTCTCTCTTTCACTCACACACACACACACACACACACACACACTCTCTATCACACACTCACTCATTTTCTCACACAAATACTCACAGTCATAAAGAACACAAGGTCGCACTGGAAAAACTGCTAAAGGATTGACAATGAGTGAAACCTGCTGAACTCTAAATAGATGCTCACCTTATCCGATGCTGAAATTTCTATTGTAAAAGCACCGTACCTTCATTTTCACATGGACCTCTCTACAGAGTTACCTCTTTGGAGTTTGACCTGCGCTACTGCTTATTGTCACTACAAACATCTCTACTACTTGATTATCATCCCTGTGCTATGAAACTGGACCGGCATGCTACTGGCCCTGCTGTGAAGAACACTGAGTGGTTCTTTGTTGCTAGCAGCCACACCAGGCACTTCACCCTGGTGTTTTCTTCTCATTTCTGCATTGGTGGAGGGGTGGACTATTTATGCGGCAGCTCTCGCCTTGAACCAACCAGCCCTACTGCCATAAAAAAGGACCTCAGAGAAGATCTCAAACCAAGGGCATCCCAACACTGCCACCAACTCTATTCGTCATAACGTAACGTGAGCTGCTCAGGTGTGTCTTCAGGTTACAGTTTCACATTTCACATGAGCAGGGGTAAAGGAGAAGACAAGACACAAAAGGCTCTAATCTCAATCAGATGACGTGGTTTTCTAAGAAACACTTGTGTTGTCCTCAGGACTGACCTGCCACATGCTCTGTACTTAACCACACCATCTCACTGCACAAAGCGGCTGGATTCAATTCTCAAAAAAAACCCACAGTGTTTGGGCAATTGCAAGGTTAAGCCCTTTTCTCAAACAAGGATGGAGTGTATCCACAGCCTGTTTTTTCTTCACTGTTGGCTTTCAGTCAGAGAAATAAAACAGGAACAAGAAACCACCAATCATCATCTAATTTCAAAACAGAGTCTGATAAACCGTCAGATGCTAGATGATGTAAGAAAGCCAACCACATGCAAAACATTGCCTGATAATCACACTGTTCTACAAAAGCATGAAAGATCACTAAAAACAACAATCACATGTTCTGGGGGGCTGTGATCCCATGATTCATTTCAGCGTAGGCCTTGAAGAGTCTCTGAGAAGAACTGGGCCAGTGCAGGTCTAGCGGTCCTGTCACAGGGTCCATTCACAACCCGGATGCCGCCCTTACCCTCCTGTGCTCAGGCCTGTGCGGAGAGATTCTGACTCTGACTGTGTGGATAAAGTACAGAGGGGCAGTCTGAGCTAGACTAAAGCACAGAGGGGCAGTCTGAGCTAGACTAAAGTACAGAGGGGCAGTCTGAGCTAGACTAAAGTACAGAGGGGCAGTCTGAGCTAGACTAAAGCACAGACAAGCTAAGGGCCAGAAGGAGGAGATGCAGACACTGGCCTGGCAAACAAAGCTGCCACACAACTTGTTTACCATATACTGAATCCCCAGGCAGTGCTGTACTCCAGCATTCAGCTCAGACAGAACACCTCTGAGCATTAGAACAGGTGTTACAGCGACTGACAATAAGTTCAAGTTCAAGTTTATTTAGAGCCCAATATCACTGTTTACAGTCTCAAAGGGCTTTACAGGCCACAACAGTCAAAATCAAAATATGACGGCAGCCCCTGACTTAATCCTCATGGCGGGCAAGAAAAAACTCCCCAAAAACCCAAAAGGGAAATGGAAAAATGGGAGAAATCTTGAGAAGGACCACAGAGAGAGGAGACCCCTCCTTGGCCAGACAGGTGTGCAATAGGTGCCGACAGGGGGATGAAAGATGATAACACCAGGATGGATCGGTCCACAGGACGGGAGGAGTCAGGATCACTGGTGTCTCAGGAGTAGCATGTGTGGCTCGACAGAGAGAGAGAGAGAGAGAGAGAGAAAGAAAGAAAGAGAGAACGAGAGAGAGAGAGAGAGAGAGAGAGAGAGACAATACTAGTGTATCTCTACAGTACTACAACTCTGTACACACATTCAATGGTCTGAGAGAGAGAGAGAGAGAGAGAGAGAGAGAGAGAGAGAGAGAGAAAGTGTGTGTGTGTCTGAGTGAGAAAGAGAGAATTTGTGTGTGTGTGTGTGTGAGAGAGAGAGTGTGTAGTGTGTGGTGTGTGTGTGTGTGTAAGAGACAGTGTTTGTAGGGAGCAGAGAACATGAGGTGATTATACATGCAGGATGGCTAACATCACCCTTCCAAAAGCAGCATTATCATAAACATACTTCTTTAATAATCTATCATAATGGACTACAGAAGGTTACAGGTAGCTAGCCCAAGGAGCAGCTGGAACCTGTTTTCATGCTGAGCTGAGCTTCTGTCATCCTGGGACACACACACACACACACCCACCCATACCCAACCTGACCTCGACATACGCTCCACTTTGATTACCCAACATCCCTTTCAACTCTCCTGGTCCCACTCCAAGCCTTTTAATTAGGCTTTGAGCACACAGCCACAGGATAACACACACACACACACACACATACACACACACACCTAGAGAAGGGTCTTTCATTGCCTTTCAAAATTAACAGTTCTAAAACCTGCTACAATAATTCAGGTACTGTCCTTCTGTTAAACCTGTGAACAAACAGTTTGGATATGGATATGTGGGAGGTGACACTTCAAACTTCAAGATAAAGGGAGGAGACAGGAGTAAAAAAAGAGCAAAAAGTGTGTGTGAGAGAGAGAGAGAACAGGGCATCTTGCCTTGAGGTTTCTAGAACATTCCTCCAGAGAGTGTAACCTGGAGTAGGTAGTTTAAATTTGTGACAAAAGATGCTGACACATTGAGTCTGGGCTATGGAATTGGACTTATTATCCTTCCCCCCCATACTCACACTCACACACACACACACACACACACACACACACACACACACACACACACACACACACACACACACACACACAGACACAGACACAGACACACACCTGTGCCCGCTCGGCAAATGTGGGCAATGACACAGATGTATAATAGTCACTGCGCTGGGGTGAAGCAGAAGGAGGGGGCTCAAGTCTTCCAGAAGCATCTGGACAGATTGAGTTATTACGGCACAGCACCACCACAGTGACCTCGTGGGCTTTACAGAGGGACTAATCAGGGGAGAGGGATGTGGCTCTCCAATGCTATTACAATCACATCAAACATCGGGACAACAATATTCCTCCAGATTTTTAGGAAATCAAGGAATCCTCCCCTTTGTCCTCCTGTGCTATCACTCCATGTCCTTTTCTTATGTTTTTCCTCTGCCTCCTCTCTAACAGAGGGATGCTGGCGGGTAGGTGAGATACAGGGGCTGGCTGGAGTGGCACACTGGATTTTTAACTGGACTAAAAAGCTCAGGTTCCTCTGAGTGGTGATGACTGTGGTTGCTTTCTACAGTAGATCCCTGAGTAAATTCTCTCAGGCAGGCACACAGTGTCTAGACTTTATCCCCCTGCATTATGACCAGATCCAGCTCCTGGCCACTCAGAAAAGGAAGACAGATTTGGTACTGCTGATAGGCAGCTGTTTCAGAGCCAGCCAAGTGTGAGGATGAGTGAAAGTCAACCTGAGGCAAAGCCTCTTCAGAAGACAGGAGAGAGAGAGAGAGAGTTTGTAAGTGTGAGTGTGAGTGTGTGTGTGTGTGTGGTTAAGGGGGTGTCAGGGAGAGAGTGTGTGAGTGTGTGCGTGAGAGAGAGAGAAAGCGTGAGATCTGATGAAAACAGCTCTCAATGAGTTAAACCCTGACATCATCCTGTTGTAAAAACAGTTCGCCTTCTGTCTCCTTCTGTCTCAACAGATCATCCTTTTGTCTCCTTCCACATTCTCAGAGATCATCACGCTTCTCTACCCTGAACCAAACCATCAGTCAGATCTGTTAAAGCAAGAACACCAAACAAACAAACACCAACAAACAAGTAACAAACCAACAGCTCTGACCCACAACTTCAACTCCAATAAAGACAATAAAGGGAAAGCCATCGGTCTGTGTGAGGCTCAACATTCACAGCTCTTAGGAGGAGTTCAGGAGATGTATACAACTCTGAAGATTTAGTGCATAACAAAAATCAGGATCAAAGTGGACCAGGAGCAGAGGTAGGGCTGTGTCAAGACGCACAGTTTAGATTGCACTGTATAATCCATGCATTAACTCAGAGCATCGGAGAAAGGACCACTGAGGTCACGTCACTGTTCTCCAGTCTGCAGACACCAGCAGCATCTCATATAATGAATACCAGGAGTGGGCAAGGGAATGTGGACGGCCTGATCGACATCAAAGGGGTCAAGAGGTCAAGCGCTGCACAGAGAGAGTGGGCTTCTCTCATTATCAAAGCGCTGGGAAACAAAAACAACGCGGCCTATCTGCTCAGAAAAACGAGAGAGAAACGTCACCTCTCTGTAGGTGGGCTCCACTATCGAGTCCAGGAAATTTCACTTTCACAATATCTGTAATTTCCATAGGAAATAGCCCTCCCCTCAAAAAAGGTGAGGTCAGAGAGAGGGCAGAGTGAGTTAGCCATGCAGGCACAGGTTGGAGAGCATATTAACAACCAGGCCATTGATGGGTCCATGTTAATATTCCAGGGATATGTTTAATGCATCATACGGTTAGAGCAGAAGCACAAGCTAACCTAAAGCTCAACTGCATTAAACTCAACCTCGGATAGCTGCTATTCTCCAATATACAGATTACATCAATCACCAATAATCAATAGCCATCCAGAGAACGATGTAGCGAGCGTTGTGAAAGAGAGAGAGAAAAAAATAAGGGAGGCACAGGGACAAGGAATGAAGAGATGCGGTATCCAGCGGTCAGTCCCTCTCTCTCGTTCTTCTGTCTGTGTCCAGGACACTTCAGTGCCTTGTGGAGAATGCTCAGATACGGTGTGAGGAGCATGGAGATCTCCGAGGAGGAGAGCTCTGGTTCTGCTGAGACAGGTTGTGCCGTGCACTCGCCCTTCCATCTCCGTCCACTTGCCCTGAGCATTCTTCAGAAAACACTAGAATGTTTCTCTCAGCTTACCGTGTGTTATTGGTCTTATTCCTCCAAATATGTGACCGTATACTAAGCCATGTAGCGAGAAGCTGATGTAACCGCATTACTGGCTGTGTTTTTTTTTTGTTTTTTTTTACCAGTTCACTGAGAGAGAGCACAACAATAGATTATTCAGGTTAAGGAATGTATTTAACCAAAACAGATCTACTGGGCCTTCTTCACCGCGATGGAGGGTCCATAAAGTTTGTCACCTGTTTCTTTCCAAATCTTTTCAGGATGGCTGTTTATTATATAACATTTTGCCAGAACAGTATGTTTTAGCTTCAAACCAGCTTATAATAATTCTGGATATTAATTCTGGTAATAATTCTGTAGAGAGGTTTAAGTGTCTCCTCTGTCAAACTCAGTGGCCTGTCATCCAAACTGTCTAAATGATAATAAACACAGGTACCCTCTGTTGCTCAGCTGGCTAAATGTGCAAGGACGGTTTTTCTTGATAAAGAAAGGCATTTCTGTTCTCTCGCATGTAAGTCTTTTTGTTATCTCGTTAACAACCTGAGAGGCTGTGCTAACCTGTTGTTCCCTCTTGATGCCGGCACAGAGTCGAGGAAGCCAAAAACGGGGTATTAAACTGCGTTGTGCTCCTCAGTTAGTTTTACAGCAAGTTCAAAGGTACATCGTTATTCATTACCCTACCCAGACTTCAAAGCATCACATTATGATGCCGCTACTGATTTAAAGTCCTACTGTGCTGTACCGGCCCGATATGAGTGCCAGTGAGTACTATCAGAGAATCCCTATAATGACACAGGTCTGTGTTCTTCAAGCCATTCAGAAGAAAAAAAAGACAGCAAAATCATTCGTTTGTTATTTTTCATCTCTGAGTGAGGAGTAGGAAATGGAGAGTCAATTTGATGTTTATTTTTGATTTTCATAGAAGAAAATAAGGGAAGAAGAGAAAACGCAAAGGATATTTGTGGCTACACTAAACGCAGACACTTGTGAAAAAACACTCTCATTGCTCAAAATCTTAGGGCTGACATTGTTCAGCGATGTCTGTAGATGCCGAGCACATGTTTTAGGCAGGAGTCAAATCCAGTTATTGGTCCGGTCAGCCTAATCCTGAACCCTCTTCACACATTACATCTTTCAGTTCATTTCTGCAGTGCTGACTGACTGCAGTGTCCAGAGAATTACCCGCCTCTACCTCTCCTACACCATCACCTCGTAGAGTCTCCATACCTTTAATTAGCACAAGACTTTCTAGCACTGAGGAAAAGATGTTGTATAATAAAAGAGCCTGCATTTCTTCACAACTGTCACCATGAATAACACATACAGTGGATCTCATCAGATGTCATTAATAAACCAGGGTTACTCCAAGACCGGCTGAAGCACTAACAATGGCAGTGCAATTAGCTACAGAACAGCTCAGTTACAAAAGGCTTGGTGGCCACTAAATAGATAACAAGTGAATAGTCATGCTGGGTCTATGTCAGGTGATCTCAACACACTGAAACCCTCGCCAACAGGCCTAGGTCAAGCCAGTTGGTCTACAGTTCAGATAAATAAATAAATAAACAAACACATACATAAAGCCATTTTAATTACTAATAATAAAGGATAGTGCCAACCTTTGGCCATTAAATGATGAGGAAATTATATCGCAAAGGTCAAGCAACAGAGCAGCAAACTGGTAAAACAACAACCAGTTTAAAGCCAAAATGCCATAAACTGGTCAGGCTCCTGAGTGAAATGTTAGAGTATCCTGCAGTCACAGTCCTAAAGCACCTGTCCTTTTGTAAGGTTTTTGTGTTGACAGACACACAGACTAATACTGTCACTGGTGACAGGCCCTGTGTGGCTGCCCATGGAAACCCCGTCTCTTTAAATCTTACAGGAAACAGTCTCGTCTCTTTAAATCGTAGAGGAAACAGATATTTGTCAAATCTGCACTCGTTGCTGAGAAGCCCGTTTGACAAAAAAAAAATCTTTAGTCTTTGTTCTTTTTCTATTAAAAGCTGGGCTTTAGAGCAAGCTTTGTAATTCGAATGTCAAACTGTAAAAAAACAACAACATGTAAGCAGCAGCTACATGACTTCTGTCTGAAAAGAGTGTTTGTTTTAAAGGTTTATTTACAGGTTTTCTTTCAGGTTTATTCACTTTTGTTTCACAAATGTAACTTCAGTCTATGGGTCACAGGTTTGTCCAGATAAAACACTGGGGTCAAGCGGTAGCGTACGTGGCACTGATATTTAAAAAAAATCAATAAAAAGGGGTGGGGGGGGGGGGGTCATGTGACAGGTTAGCTGTCTTTCTGCTTCAGGTCTGGCACCAAACAGTGGATGTATATGAGACTTTCTCAGTGTTAGCTCACTGGCCAGATGAAGCAGTTCTTCTGCTCAGATTAACTTGGTTTGTTCTCCAGTCTCCCCTCCTTTTGCTTTTAGTTCTTTTCCTTTGTTCATTAACCATTTCACCTATTTCTTCTCCTTACCACCCCCCCCCCCCCCCCCCCGTCTGTCTGTAAACCACCCTATACCTCTTCTCACTAACACAAGATTAAACACTAACGCCAAAAGAGACCGAGAGAACGAGAGAAAGATGGAGGGCTAAGAGACAGAGGACAGAAAATGGAGACAGTGACAAAGCATCCCTCACTAGCATCCTCTAAGCCTCTGCAAACTGCTGTCTGTGGTGATACAAGTCGAAATCGAAGACACTCTTGTGACACACACACAACACACACTCACATAGTCAGGGACATACAGACACACACAAAAACATAGAAGAAAACATAAAAGAATGTCCGCAGTGAAGCTTAAGAGTGACATTGTGAAATTAAAACCTGTGTCTGTGAATGTTCTTCAGTAAAACTGTTAAGAGGAATGTAATAGTTTAGCAGAACCGTCATTCAGTGGACCAGCTGTGGCAGAGTGTGTTGGTTTTTCTTCAGATACTGATGCTAAACCAGTTATCAGCACCACGGGCTGCGTGACTCACTGACTACAGTTCTGATGTTCTTTTATGTATGGGGTGGAAAAATGTCTATATAAAAATCATCAAAGAAGTCGGAAAATTAGTCAAAACACAACAGCACACACTGTACCGTAATGCCACTAATAGTGCATACATTTTCATGAACTAATGAGGTAAACAGTAAAATGATATGGGTTCTATGTTGTTGTGTATGGTTGTAATTCAGTACAGGAGAGGACAAAAACATCCTGTCACTAAATAGAAACAAAAAAATATACAGACATGTGTAAAAGAAAGGGTGAAAATGTCAATTTCTCACAGAGGTAAGGGTCGTGACCTACATGTCACATGTTCAATAGTCAGTGATCTGGGAGAATTTTCCAGAAAGTTTCAAGAATAACGACCTGAGAAGGAAGGCTGGGCTGTAGCAGTCTGCGAGAGGGACGCGTCTTTCGTTGGGTTCATCGCATCATGCCTGCGTCCAAAGACTCAGCGACCTCAGACCTCAGCTCCAACACTTCAGCCAAGGGCCTGAGGTTTTAGAGCTCAGAGCCTCCTCACACAGTTAACACAGATTCCACAGTCACCACAGCCCAAACCTCTGTAACAGAGGGCAGTCTGCAGCACTCGCAGGGGGACTATGACTAACAAACACAACACACAGAGCTTTTTTTTTTGGAAGGGTGGGGTGGGGAGGGCATTAGTGTCACTTTACTGACATGGAGTAACCAACCAAGCACCACTCAGAGGTTTATAATAAAATCAATTACAATTATAATACAAGCTCTAAGAGGATTGGCACGTGTCTTAATGCAACCCGCTCATCAAATCCAATGTGTTTTCAGCTTCAGATTTCTCTCATATTCAAATCTTTTTGGACAGAGGTAACTATGCTTTTCATATACAGTATACTGATATGTTTATCTGAGGGCTGATTTGTATTGTGATAAAGGGCAAAAATATGCAAGACAGTGATGCAAGTGACCAAGCTGAGATAAATGGACTGGGACATGCAGGAAACAGAGAGCGATGGGATTGGATGGTGGTGCACGGAACATTTAGTTTGATGTGAGGTCAGAAAACATTTGATTTCATGAAAAGTACAGCTCTAAAGCAACCTGACGTGAGCTTGGTACCAAGAACAAAGCCGCCTGTCACATCCACTCTCTTCACTGTTGTCAGGATGCAGCAATGGATAACAAAAGAAAGAAAAAAAGAGAAAAAAAACAGACAAACAGAGCTAAACTGGAAAAAAAGATCTGAACCTTGTCATTGCTGATTCTCTACAGAACACAAAAATGCCCGTGAGCCACGCACAGTAAACAAATAGCATGATGACGACGTCTCCATTCTGCTCCTGCATCTGCCACACACTGAGAAACCGCCGTGGGATTAGAGGTGGCAGAAAGTAGGAGAGTCAGTGCTTCAGTAAAGGTCTTCTGAAACCAGGCCAAGGTCCTTTCCTTCAGCCAATCAGAACACAGTTCACTGTCACACACAGTGCCCAATACATACCAGCTACAGAATATATGGAGCAAACTCTGGGCCAAGTTCATCAGGACGTGTACATTACTCCACTCAAAAAATACATATGCACAAGTGCTCTCTCTCTCTCTCTCACATACACACACACACACACACACACAGTCTTTTCTGATGTCTGTCCTCCACCAATGTGACAGTCCTTAACGGATCAACCTCTCACTGATGTATGATAATAAAAACCCAAAACAATGACTCAGCACACACACTGTCTCTCAGACATCACCAATAGAAACCCTGTCAACAAGCTAACATGTGACAGCAAACACAAACCACATACTTGATCCTTTTAAAATGCTAACTTTAGTCATCTGTGTGTATGTGTGTGTGTGCCACCACTTCCAGCTCATATGCTTCATCAGTGCAGTAACGGTAATGTAAACTCCTCTTTCTCAGGGACATTCTGGGAATCAAAGCATTTCTTGCTTTGCCTCAAAACAAGATTCACTGCAGATCTCACTGTTTTAATCAAAAAGAGTGTAACAGTTCACTCATCTTCCACAAGGAAGACTCAGATCCTTGTCTCTCTCTTTCACACACACAGAGCATCAGAGAGAGAGAGAGAAATAAAGAAAGAAAGAAAGAAAGAAAGGAAAAAAGAAAGAAAGAAAGAAAGACAAAAAGAGACAGAGAGGTAGACTGAGTGTCAGTGCCGTGACTTAGTGTGTGTGTGTGCGTGTGTGTGTGTGTGTGAGTGCATGCGTGTGTGTCGGTTTACTCCTGCCTCTCCCTGTGGTGTATGAAATGTGCACCACAGGCAGCAGTATATTTAGAGGAGAGGCACTGCTCTAGGACACAAACACACACACACACACACAAACACACAAAGTCATCCAAACAATTCTCTCCTCTCTCTCTCTTCTCATAACATATATGCTCCAAAATAATCCAACTGTCTGACACAACAACTGTCTCATTCACACACGCAGACACACACATGAACAGATCAAATTCAATCTCTGGATATACAATTAAAATCCAGATGCTGTGAATCAAATTCAGTGCATTCTCATTAACAGAAAAGGCTGGGATCTTTAACAACATTATTTTTACTTCAAAAAATAAAAAAGGGTGCAACCCCCCCCCCCCCCCCCCCACACACACACACACACACACAATTAAGCAGTAAACGTGATTCATTTCAAAATGTGTCCCTCCATAGGAAAAATAAAAATGTAGAGGAACCACAGCTAAACCTATAATCAGATGGTTAACATGAAACCAGTTAAAGACATATTGCCTTAAGACACACTCTACTAAAGAGGAGGAAAATAGCAACAGGGCAGGGCCAAAGAGGGACTTTACTGGTTGGGTTGAACTGGGAAGGGCGTTTTTACTCAGGGCAGGTCAGTTAAATTACACTGTAATCTCATAGCTACGCTCTTAAATCCATGAGAACACTATATCTGCACACAAGTCAAGGACCTGTCAGCTGAGCCCTTTACTGTAGGTTTTCATCATAAATGATTTAATAGGAACCGCCAACTGTAAGGCCTTTACAGTGTGTGTAAACATTGTGAAAAATCTTAACTGCTGCATCTTGGCCTCTCCCTGATTGCTAAATCTGTGATAATTTAGGACTACCTCAGCAGTTTACCGCAACTATAAAAAGCATTATTACTTTTTTTTATTGACAGCGGTTCCGTTTCCGTTCAGAGAGCAGTTATTTTGCAAACAAATACATCTTAATGAAAAGACCATTTACTCTCTGCAACGAGTTAAGAAAGCTGAGAATGTTCTTCAACATTTATTTTTTAAACAAAAGGGTTTGATGCATATTACGGCACTGAACACATCACTGGGTGATCCGAAGCGAAAGTAACGCCGACGTTTTCATTTAGGCTACAACCGACCCCGTGTCTCCTGGGCGTGGGAACATGAAAAACCGAAACATCGGTTCGCACCTACGTATCATTTCTCTCACATGTTCTCGTGATAATCACCGCTGCTGACAGCGCATTATTTTGTGGTGACCTCAATAACGGCTGGTACGCAATTTAATCGAGAGCGAGAGAGGGAAAGCAACGCTCCCCCACTGAGAGAGAGAGAAAGGAACGCTGGAATTCCTCCGCTATCAGCATCCCTGCCTCCCTGTCGCCCTTCCCCCTGCTACTGTACTAACCTCAGCGGCGGGGAAGCGACAAAAGCGCTCAAATCCAGGGCACACGAGACGCCCTGAACAAAAGGCAGCGGACTCCTCCAGAGCGAGCGTGCGGCCGCTCAGCACGAGCGCGGATAAACAGAAAGCGGAAAGAAGCGAGGCGAACACGAAAGGAGAGGAATGGGGAGCTACTGGCCAATATATTTATATGCATACATATACACATAAATAACAGTGCCGAAGAAATAAAATTCTCGCCCCTTGTCGGAGTAACGTTTTCTTTAAGTAACCGCTTATGATCTGAGGCACAAAGGACGTCTATCATATGCTCCATCTATCACAAGTGCAGAGTATGTCAAGCACAAACCATCCTTTCAATTCTGTCCAATTAGGTTACAGTGAAACAGGGTGGGGGGAAGACAATGACACCCAAACAACAGCTTAGCCAAACCCGCAGCACAAAAAGATTATGTAAAAATAAATAAATAAATAAAAAATAATAATAAAACACATATACTCTCATTTCCATGCCGGGTCCTGCATACTTACATGTAAGCTGGTGAAAGCGGAGAGGACCTGGACGTTTTAAGGACGGGAACTGGGAATTTCCAGCTGACGGGAGAACCGCTTTTCCATTTCAACGGCATGTTGTTGTCACCACCTCTGGGCTACAGCAATAGTAATGACGGCGAACAGCGATTCCATCAACAGGCGTCCAGCGAGGGCTTCCATTCCAGTCAGCCCTCACCGAAAGCGGGCGGAAGACGCGTGTTTTGCCAGCAGCAATGGAGGTAGCGATAACGGTTGGGTCCGAGGCAGTCAAGTTAGCTAAGGCTAAAGACAGGCTAGTGCTGATGGCACTCCAGCCAGAGAAAGAAGGCGAATGTCTCCACACAACCTGCAGTTAGCTGACCCTAGGCTGTAAGGCATCTCTTGAGAAATGAGGATGAGAGGGGGGAAAGGAGACGGGGAGAGAAAAAGTCAAAAATGCCACCCCTTCTCTGTTTCGTGAGAGCGATGAAGCAGAGCTGTGCTGATGCCGTGCAGGCTGCTCAACAATAGTGCCACCTTGCAAGAGCGCGACTGCAGTGCCGGATTGTTATATGGAGATTTGGAAAGGAGGGTGGAGTGAGAGAGTGTGTGTGTGTGAGAGAGAGCGAGAGAGAAAGAAAGAGAAAGAGAGAGACTGAGCGAGCGAGCAAGCGAGGGAGATGGGGACAGACGGAGGGAGAGAGAGAGAGAGGGAGAGCGAGCGATAGAAACTGCATTAAGCGGTATTCATTGCCCACGGCAGCTGATGTTAAACGAGGCTGAACTGTGTGAGAGGGGAAAAAATGGGAATAAGGAGTTGTACATGCGCAGTGTAAATGTCTACTCTCTCAGGAATAATTGCACACACTAACATGAACTGTGATCAATTCGGAGATCTAGGCGGAATGATAAGAATGACTTGACATGCCGATTCAAAATATACACGTAGATTGCACTTGCTGTATGAAGAGCCGCGCGTGGCGCATAAAAATTCCGCCGCCAGGCTCTACCTCAACGTGGGATCAAGACTAATCGAACCAGATAGAAACAAAACTACAGTAACATAACGAGAAACGTCGCTCATTTATGCGATTACGTTGGGCTCCATTTAAAGCTCTGACAAGTGAGAAGAGAAGCTATTCCACGCGTGCGGTCTCCGCGCTGATGAGCAGTCTCTTTCGCGCTCAATTTGAAACCGAAACGCACTATGCGCTCCCACCCTCGGTTGCTCAGCTTCTTTAAACAACCAATCCAAATCAAGCAGTTCCCAACAGGGCTTCTGCCAAGATTAATTCTTCCAAACCCTCCTCGCTTTCTTTCTCTCTCTCCCTCTCTCGTTTCCCCGTGGCGATGGAGGTGCCAGTAGCTACTAGGAAGTTTAGGTGTGGAATGCCTAGAATCAAATCAACACGGCAGAGGTGAGGGAGTGTTCCCCCTCTATCTCAAGCTCTTTCTCTCTTATCGTTCCCTCTGCTGCTGTTTCCAACCTTGACTTGTTTTTCCTGCATCTTCTTCACCCTGTGAGTGCAGCTATGGTCAGGGAATTTTATTACAGCACAATGAATCAAGTGTAGAGTGCACTGCTTTACACCAAATCACTAATGTTTTAGGGAAAAACAATGAAATCAGACCAGCACCTTTTTAGCAGCCAACACATCCACCCACACACAAATACACACACATGCACACACCTCAATAGTATCTAGGTGTTTGTCATTGATTTATCACAACGCCTACTCATGTAGTGTTCCTGCTCTCAATTTATTGCCACTAAAAAAGTCGAGCAGAAGTGACTACAGCCTGTAAGTCTAATTGTGTAATCAGGTGAGGGGCGTGGGGGTGGGGTGGGGTTTCACGCGCCCCCCCCCACGCACACCCCTAACCTTCACATGCTGGAGATGTCAAGAGAAGACCTCTCACCGTGACATATCAGAACATTTTACAAACACAGACCTGTCACAAATAAGATAAGTTAAATATTAACCTTAAAGACTAAAGAGATATTCAATAAACCACTGTCTGAACATTACCTGTACTTACTGCACTAAGTAATCCTCACCTTTTCACCTCACACAGGCACAACTGTTCCTCTACTCATATACTTTAATGAGTGAGACATCACTGTTACATCAGCGAATAATACTGGCCATACATGACATGAAAATGATTATTACAACTGCCCTCCAATTATAACTTTATAACAAGTATATGGGCATTGTTGCTATTTTTGTTACTGATTTTCAATTATTCTGTTTATAATGACTTTGTAATTATGACTAGCTGGGAGTTCTTTGAGAATGTTATTATGATATTATGAAATTGTCCTAAAGCTAGACTGTATCTATCAGTCATGGATAACAAATGCTAACAAAGAGGGAGCCAGAGCGAGAGAGCTTCTCTCATATTCATATCACACACACACACACACACACACACAGCAATAGCAATGAAAGAGAGTAAGAGAAATAGAGAGCAAGTAAGATAGAGCAAAAGGGGGGGGGGTGGAGAGAGAAAAAAGAGGGAGAGTGAGTGAGAGAGAGACAGAAAGAGAGAGAGAGAGGGAGGGAGAGAGAGAGGGAGAGAGAGAGAGAGAGGGAGAGAGAAAGAGAGAGGGAGGGAAAACCCGAGCGATGTACAGGATGTTCCAGAGAAACTCTACATCTCTCGTCCTGTAATGTAACCTACTTAGGAAAATTCTCCATGCCAGAAGTTCAGCATAGTCCATTTTCTGTATCTTACATGCTGTGTAGAGTAAAAGAGTACAGCGTTTTTCTGCAAAACAAAATGAAATCTCTCTACATCAACAGCACTCACACTAAATACATTCAAAACCATCCCCACACAGGACAGGTGGATCCTAGAGACTTCACTCAACTAACACCAGTCAGTCAAAGGTCTGCCATCAACATTACAATTATTTCTTTAGCCAAAGATATTTTACTGCCACTGAACAGGTTATATCACAGGCTGAGCAGTGTAAGAGAAAAAGCTAAGGGAACACTTGTGACCATTCAACTGTTAACACACGTGACTTCAGTCAAGTGCTCTTTTCTGGGAGTTTTGACGCAGGAGCAAAACATCACCCATCACATTAGTGTATGGCGCAAAAAGAGGGAAAAGGGTTCACGTTATTTTACTGGAGGAACATCAAGTGTGATGAACAGATCAGCAGCAGTCCTCCCTAAACTGGGCCTTAATCAGAGAGCAAATGAGTCTACAAATGCCCCGGTCAAATGGAATCCAACAAATTACAGACAAATACCAATCAATGGACCCCACCAGCCAAGCCATCCTGAGCCTGCTCCTGTGACTGAGAGACTCCATTAAGATATTACTGATAACGCTAACGATCCCAGGATGTTAGCCAGGAGAATCAAAGAGGAGGCCTTCTGTTCTTCCTCTCTGTGTGTTTGAGGCGATAGCATTGTTTCCAGGAATTCCTCTCGGAATGAGGAGGGGCTGTAAGGGCAGGGCTTCACTGGAACACACAATGCGGTGACACTAACACTGTCCGGGTGAAATCGACGCATGACGCTGCAGTTTTTCCATAATCTTAATCCGAATACGGATGAGATCCTGCTGGAAATGGCTGTATGCAGTAATGAAAGTAGGACATACACTGGGGGGAGCAGATGAATGTGGTACAGTGATGGATATGTTGGATTACAATAAAGAGAGAGAGAGAGAGAGAGAGAGAGAGAGAGAATTATGGCTCTCTTCAAATGATTTCATATAGGGCCCTTGGGATTCTGGTTTCATAAAGTAAAAAGAAAAAACATACTGACAATTTAGAGTTGGTGAAAGGTGAAGATGATCATTCATTTGGTGATTACTGTCAAACTTGTTGGTTCACTCACAGTCCCTACAGTTGGACGGCATCTAACCAAGAGGACATTTAAAACAGGCCCATCCAGAGTGGGAGAAATGGGAGAATTCCTTTACAGACTCAATTATTCCCTGTTGACCAGTTTTCTACACCAGGTTAAAAGTCAACAGTATAAATGAACAACAGCCTGGAAAACCGGCCAAGTGTGCAAGTGTGTCACACAGAGAGAGAGAGAGAGAGAGAGAGAGTACAGTGTATAGGGATTGTTTGGGTAATTTTCTATGCAGGTCTTGCATTAGCTTCAACAGTTTCAGGCCAGAACAGCAAGTGATGTCAGCAGAAGAACCATCACTTCAAATCACTCAACTTAGAGACTGATATGCATCCAACACACACACACACACACACACACACACACACACACACACACAAGCATGCAAACACAAACATACACAAGCACACATCCACATAAACAAACACATGCTCGAAAATGAGCTTGCGAACACACACAAACATACGCAAACTACTCAGGAGACAGATCTCAGTACAGGTCCACTATACCAGGACTGTAGAGCTCTGTCCCCTCTCAGAATATATGCTTTTGTTTGGTCTTCGCTCGCATGAATGACATGTTTGTTTCACTTAACCTCTTTAACTCGGTCAGCTTTTTATGGTCAACAGCCTGCTCCACCCAACATCTCTGTGACCTCTGTACTATTACTGATCCAAATCAAGTCCCCTCCTCCTCTCTGATCCAAATCAAGTCCCCTCCTCCCCTCTGATCCAAATCAAGTCCCCTCCTCCTCTCTGATCCAAATCAAGTCCCCTCCTCCCCTCTGATCCAAATCAAGTCCCCTCCTCCTCTCTGATCCAAATCAAGTCCCCTCCTCCCCTCTGATCCAAATCAAGTCCCCTCCTCCCCTCTGATCCAAATCAAGTCCCCTCCTCCTCTCTGATCCAAATCAAGTCCCCTCCTCCCCTCTGATCCAAATCAAGTCCCCTCCTCCCCTCTGATCCAAATCAAGTCCCCTCCTCCTCTCTGATCCAAATCAAGTCCCCTCCTCTCTGATCCAAATCAAGTCCCCTCCTCCCCTCTGATCCAAATCAAGTCCCCTCCTCCTCTCTGATCCAAATCAAGTCCCCTCCTCCTCTCTGATCCAAATCAAGTCCCCTCCTCCTCTCTGATCCAAATCAAGTCCCCTCCTCCCCTCTGATCCAAATCAAGTCCCCTCCTCCTCTCTGATCCGAATCAAGTCCTCTCCTCCCCTCTGATCCAAATCAAGTCCCCTCCTCCTCTCTGATCCGAATCAAGTCCTCTCCTCCCCTCTGATCCGAATCAAGTCCCCTCCTCCTCTCTGATCCGAATCAAGTCCCCTCCTCCTCTCTGATCCAAATCAAGTCCCCTCCTCCTCTCTGATCCGAATCAAGTCCCCTCCTCCTCTCTGATCCGAATCAAGTCCCCTCCTCCTCTCTGATCCAAATCAAGTCCCCTCCTCCCCTCTGATCCAAATCAAGTCCCCTCCTCCTCTCTGATCCAAATCAAGTCCCCTCCTCTCTGATCCAAATCAAGTCCCCTCCTCCCCTCTGATCCAAATCAAGTCCCCTCCTCCTCTCTGATCCAAATCAAGTCCCCTCCTCCTCTCTGATCCAAATCAAGTCCCCTCCTCCTCTCTGATCCAAATCAAGTCCCCTCCTCCTCTCTGATCCAAATCAAGTCCCCTCCTCCTCTCTGATCCAAATCAAGTCCCCTCCTCCCCTCTGATCCAAATCAAGTCCCCTCCTCCTCTCTGATCCAAATCAAGTCCCCTCCTCCTCTCTGATCCAAATCAAGTCCCCTCCTCCTTTCCTTACACATTCACAGCACTCGTCTGCTGGCCTGTATCAATGCTAATATAGTCCAAAAGCGTAAAGAGCTTCAGTCTTTCACCAAAAGCGTCTCTCTGATTAAAGTCACCCATAACCCAAAAACAATAAATGTGGACACATGGAGAACCAGGAGCGTCATTCAGGTCTCTCCTTCCATAGATAAGGAGCCGTGAGAACAGCGGCTGTGGAAGAAAAGCCGTGATCAGGCAGAGCCAAAAACAAGCTCTACATGGTTTTCTGACACCTGTTCTGCCCCAGCATGGCGCACTGCCTGGGATTTGGATGGGTAAATACCTGTAAGCATCATTTACAGATGATTTGTCTTTGTGAAAGAGACTGGAAGAGTAACTGCCTCCCATTGAGAAGTCTAAAGTACATTACTGTAATCTCCCCTAATGCCATTAGCAAAGCACGCATCCTATCCCCACATTACAGGATAACACACAGAGGCATGGGGTCAAAGAACCTGCAAACGCCTGTGACTGAACACACACTGAACACGCCGTGACTGCACACTGTGGGCGTATGCCTGTTTTGTTTGTTGATGCAAGTCCCTGAGATTTGCATGCATAATTGAGGATAAGTTGTGTGTGCGTGTCTGAGAATGTGTCTGCATATTTTAATTGAGGATAACACACGTGCGTGTGTGGGTTTCTGCTTTGAGCTTGTGTCTAATGTGCATATGTGAGAGTGTGTGAGTTTGTGAGTGTGCATGTGCCTGTGCGTGACTCTGTATGTGTATGTGTATGTGTTTGTGCGTGTGTGTCCATGCGTGTTAACTGAGGATAACATGCATAGGTGTATTCTTTAAGATTATGTGCACGCATGTGTGTGTAAGTACACATGCTTTAACTGAGGATAACATGCATGTCTGTGAGTTCTTTTACTGATTTTTTTGTGTGCTTGTGTGTTCATGTGTTTGAACTAACGATAACATGCACAAAGCCCTTAGTCGATACGGATAAACATGTACCCCCTACTGGTCAGAAAGGGAAGTGACCAAGTGGAAAGAGCAGGAAACAGCAGGGAATCAAACACTTGGCATCGCACTGTACTATGCTGTACAAATTCTCTCCTTCTCTGACATGCTTCGGTTCAGTCAGTCAATCTTCCACTCATTTCTCCTTTCTAAGCCTATTCCAATATCTTCCTCTCCTTACCCTCCTTCTTCTCTTTCTTTCTCTCTGACACACACACACACACACACACAACAGAGTCCTGACTTCATTAAAAGCTAAATCCATTCTCTGACTGAGGACTGACTATACATAGAGTTCTATAATTAGAGTGATTAACAGTAAGGAGGCCAGTGGTTAAGACTGCAAAACTCCACTCTATTATGCAGTGCAAGGTCTAAGGACACATCCTCCTCTCTCAGTCCTCTCATCTGTGCTGTCCTCTCTAAGTATCACTCCATCTCTGAGGCTTAACGCATCGAACGTTCACATCCACTCAACCTGCTCTTAACAGATCTCTCACTGCGCTCACGATAAAGTACCACAGGACAGCAAAATTACTGATTACACTAGCTGGACAATGGTACAAAATGCTATGTTCAAGGTCAAAGGTATGAGAAAAAAAAGGGAAAAAAAAGGAGAAAGTTAAAAGCATCTTTAAAACTAATTCATCGTTCTGATGTGCACACAAAAAAATAAGCTGGAAAAGTTGAAAGGAGAAGAGAACTGGTTTTGACTGTTTTACGTGCCATGAAGGCTCTTTTTGTCAACCACTGTTAATACCATCCAGGTGACACCCGCGTGTGGACACGGACGCAGGAGGGTGGAAATGGATGTAAAAGATGACTGTATGCAGAAAGTGAATCCATGGTGACTAAGTCTGATCAAAAGGTGTATTTTTGGCAAGGCTCAAAGAAAATCCACAATTAATCCGCACTTGTCATTTTCAAAGCATCTCTGCAGGCAGGAAAAAAATTCTCCCTGCTTAAGTACTTAAGAGAGAAAGCTAAGTAGATGAGAGAAGTCTAAAAGAGGATAAGAGAGAGACATGAAAAGTGAAAGATGAGGTACAAACGAATGTGAGTTGTGTTTGATGACAAGGTTTAGAGTGCCTGTGGGCTCTGGTCACACACACACACACACACACACACAATCTCACCTTCCCATCACCACGGTGACAGAATTTGGCCACCCAAAACAGACATGTCAACTTCATTCCTCCCACACCACTCAGACACAGCACCACCAGCCTTCTACATACACACACACACACACACACACACACACAGAACATCACGCAATGTAACTGAACCAAATAAAACAGACCGCAACTCAGTCAAATAGCTTATGTGATCCCTGGGGCTTATAAACACACACACACACCATCAGCTGAGGCTTTCACACACACACACACACACACAAACCACTGTGTCTTGGCAGTTAACACATATGAGGAGGGACACTTCACCCTGCCTAGCAACAGCCCATCTTCAACGCTCACTCACACACACACACACACACACACATACACAAACCCA
Organism: Chanos chanos; assembly: GCF_902362185.1. Lineage (NCBI taxonomy): Eukaryota > Metazoa > Chordata > Actinopteri > Gonorynchiformes > Chanidae > Chanos > Chanos chanos. The sequence continues at coordinate 25,599,237 of NC_044502.1, forward strand.
ACATTATCACGGGGAATCATTAGACAATGCCAACCCTTTGGCTCTAAACACCTCATCCTGGCTCAGTCACACCTCATCAATCAGCCAATCATTAATCAACTACAGAGTCTGGTTCATCAGTTCACTCTGATCAGCTGCTGGCTGTGTCTCCAGGGAATTTAAGTCAAACTACAGCTCTTCTCAGTAAGTAATATCCTAGGACAGTCCATCCTCCTACCTGCTCATTGGTTCAATAAGTCATCATTTCAGAACTGCAAATAAAAGAGTCTGTTAAATGAGTGTATTATAAATACACAACATGCTTGACAAAGCCTGGATTAAAGCAAAAGAAAGTCCATATATTTATCCAAACATCAACAGTAATTAATATTACAATTCAAACTCATCTCAATGGAGTGACAGCCACAGAGATGACATCATACTCTCTTCTGATTGGTTGACACAGGCTTGGGCAGGGTCCAGTGCATTTCAAAGAGGGCTGAGGCTAAGTCAAACATGTCTTTTTAGTACAGCACAACTGAATGTGGTGAAAACTGAGAGTGTGACTTCAGGATATAAGCTTCCCAAAGCAGTGAAAATGGCAGGCTGTTGCTATGGTCACTGGTATCCTGGCAACAGATGGACATTGGGTCTAAACAGCTTAGGATGCAAGCCAGGCCTGTTGACCAGAGTGTGGGTGAGGGACAGGCTCATCCAGGCCAACTTGGTATACAGCCAGAATCCTCCGCTCAGCCTGTGTGTGTGTGTGTGTGTGTGTGTGTGTGTCTGTCTCTCTCTCTCTGACACACAGAAAGTCAGAAGCAACAACGTACTGTAAGTGAAGATGACAAAGTCACAGCACTGGCTACTCAAACACAGAGCGCCGGAGGAGGTGCACACTGACTGCAGACACACTATGAGGAGATGCACGCAGACTGTGGGAGCACTATGAGGAGGTGCACACAGACTGTGGGAGCACTATGAGGAGGTGAACACAGACTGCAAGAACGCTATGTGGAGGTGCACGCAGACACAGACAAAAAAGGTTGATCGGGACATCCCTAGTTTCTACAACTAGAGATGTCCCGATCAAACTTTTCTGTCCCCAATCTTCATTCGAGTCATTTAATACTGAGCATCTGCCGATACCGAGTCCCGATCCAATACTTGTATTCTCTTAGATAATACAGTCGCACAGTGCACACTCCAAGTACATTAAAGTTATTAAAATCAATCCAATGTATATGCTTGACAACTGAATAGCTCTGCATGCATTAAGAAAAAAAACTGCCTGCATCCAAGCTGTTCCTTAATGTTTGGTTTGTTTTTTTTTGGCAAAATAAAGTAAACAAACTAAAAATATTTTTATATGGCTCTTATCACAATTCCACTTAGTGCAGCACTGGTTTTCATTTGTTTTCTAACAAAATAACCAAGTAAACAAACTAAAAGACATCTTTATAAATAGCTCTCATCAATTCCACTAAGTGCAGCATTGTAGTAGTAAAACTAGAACACTCAAAATGAGCAATATATTCACAATTCCACTTTGAAGTGGTGTAATAGCTTAACTTCAACATTCACAGTCACAACAAATACAAATCACAATTCTGCTTAGTGTAGCATTACAGTAAAACTAGTCAGGTGGTAGTATTGAACGCAGCTCTGTTACCACCACCTGCAGACATTTCAGTCGCGTCCTGGTACAAACTTTGCTCTCCGTTTACAGCATCTGTGTGACAGCTGACGTAAATCAAAAGATTTGTTCATACTTATTAAAGCTGATACCACTCAATTAAAAAATGCCTTGACTGGCCCCGACATCCCTAGTAGAAACCCTATGAAGAGGTGCACACTGTCTGGGGAAACATTATGAGGAGGTGCACTCAGACTGTAGGAACACTATTTGGAGGTGCACACAGATTGTAGAAACACTATGCAGAGGTGCACACAGACAATAGAAACATTATTTGGAGGTGCTTATAGACTAAAGAAACACTATGTGGAGGTTCAAGTTCAAGTTCTGGTTTATTTTAAGCCCAACATCCCTGTTTACAGTCTCAAAGGGCTTTACATGCCCACAGGTTTACAGCAAACAAAGCAGGATGGCACCCCCTCACTTAATCCTCACAATGGGCAAGAAAAACTCCCCCAAAAGCCCAGGTGTAAAAGGTAAAAAAATGGAAGAAATCTTGAGAAGGACCAGAGAGAGAGGAGACCCCTTCCTGGCCAGACAGGTGTGCAATAGGTGCCGACCAAATGTGCAAATTACAAAAAATACAGATGTAATGTAAATGAGAACACACTAGCAGACAGAATACAGAGAACAAAAGCAGCGGGGAGACTCGATCGAGATAGGCAACACAGCCACAGCAGCACAGGAAGGGGACCAGCCACGAAGACACTGCAGCTGCCAGGATGAGGGGGATGATGTTGATGAGAAGGATGACAGGGAGGGATGAATAAGATGGGGGGATGGGGTGGAGGAGGGTGGCGAGACACACCTGGGAGGAAGGTAACCACATTCATACAAGGCACTCATGCTCAAACATATGACACACAAACATGCAGAAGATGAGGGAAGAAAAGGAGAACATTAGTGGGGTACCAGGACTTAGCAAGTAAATAAAGAATATAGTGTATAGATGCATTAATGCAGCAAAGCTAGTGGCTGTGGAGGGCGCAGGAGGAGCAGGGCCACACAGGGCCAGCAGGGGACAGAGACAAAGTCAGGCCTAATCCTCATGCACACATGCACACAGACCGTAGAAACACTATGTGGAGGTGCACGTAGACTAAAGAAACACTATGAGGAGGTGCACACAGACTGAAGAAACACTAGGCGCTTTCGCACCGAACAGTTCTAGGGTCTAATTCGATAGGAACTACCCCCTGTGGAGCTTCCCCTAGAACTACATTTGTTCTAGGGCCTTTTTTCTGTTTGCTTTCGCACCGCCAGTAGGAACGCTGAAGTGACGTAAGCCGGCCGACGGTATAGCAGCTAAGAGCTGTTCTTTACGACTAACCAGGATAGCTGCACATTTTGAAGTACAAATTTAATGACTTTTAAGACCTTTTAAATACCTCCAAAAGGAAAAAAAGAACCATTACTGCGGCAAAAGAAATCGACAAACTAGACTACAGTATACACAATGAGTTTTATTGAATTTGAATGACAAAAATATTGATTGCATATTTGATAACCTATAACTGCCTTCTCATTAACGAAAATAAAACTGTATGGCGATAGACCCAGTCCAATGGAAAAAATAATTTCCCAATGCATTTATGCATTTACCACCGCAGTAGCAGTGAATGACTTGATGGGCATAGTACTTTTCGGGTGCTAGCATAGCGCTTGTGCCTGACCCTCGCTCGCAGCATCGTGTTTTTTTTTTTTTCCTTTTTCCCCGCCGCAGCCCTCAAATCGTAAGCTGGATAAACACATTCTTATTTTAGGTTAAAATGCAGATCACAGCCACACAAGCACCTACCGAAGCGGAGTGTACGCTACCTCTTCAATGTACAAATATACATTGGACGTTGCAAAATGGTCATTGTTGGGGGATATAAAATACCGGTAAAATAAAACATAAAAACCATGTGTCCCCTCCTACAATTACAGACATTTTAAGACATTTTTAGACATGAATATCAAAAACAAAATGTAATACGGTCCAAGATTTTGCACGGATCTTTAAAAATGGCGGTTGCAATCATCGTATACCTGCGTCTGGACCAATGGCTGTACACCTACGTCACAAGGTTCCTATTGCGCTGCGAAAGTACCTACCCTGAAGTAGGAGCTAAAAAAGCCCCTCAAAACAGCGTTCTAAGAACTATGATCATTCTAAGTTCCTGCGGTGCGAACATGCGAAAAAGGGGGTACTTTCTCCAACAGTTCTAAGAACTATGGAAAAATTCCTCCGGTGCAAAAGCGCCTACTATGAGGAGGTGCACATAGACTGTGGGAAAACTATGAGGAGACGGAGGAAACACTACAAGGAGGGAAGAACGTGCTTATGTCACGTCACTGGGGGATTAGCCATTCGCTAGTGCTGGCATAGCTAATCTAAGACATTCACTCAGGTTGGTACAGTGCTGGCATAGCTAATCTAAGACATTCACTCAGGTTGGTACAGTGCTGGCATAGCTAATCTAAGACATTCACTCAGGTTGGTACAGTGCTGGCATAGCTAATCCCACACATTCACTCGGTTGGTACAGTGCTGGCATAGCTAATCCCACACATTCACTCAGGTTGGTACAGTGCTGGCATAGCTAATCCCACACATTCACTCGGTTGGTACAGTGCTGGCATAGCTAATCCCACACATTCACTCAGGTTGGTACAGTGCTGGCATAGCTAATCCCACACATTCACTCAGGTTGGTAGAGTGCTGGCATAGCTAATCCCACACATTCACTCAGGTTGGTAGAGTGCTGTCATAGCTAATCTAACACAATCACTTGGGTTGGAAGGTCATCCCTCCTTGGGAGAAGTTCTGGTGTGTTCTCTTGGGCAGGCAGGGCAAGCAGATTTGACCTGTCCTAAAGTGATTATTGGTCATCCTCAGAGCAGGTCAGGTCAGCTGATAGGAATGACCAATGAACTGGGTGGCACACACTTCTGTGAGGACAAAGAAGAAAACCACCAGTACTCAAATGAACCCACACAGGCCAGGAGTCTTTATGGACAACCTACACACATCCTAACTCTGAGCATACACACACACACACACACACACACACACACACACACACAAACACACACACACACAGAATCAGTGTGAACCTGGCCCAGAGTAGCTGTTTCCACTGAGAGCAGAACTCCAGCTGCCATCACACAGCATTATTTCTTGCCTGCTACACACTCGCTCTGTGTGTGTGTGTGCGTCACACACATGTGAGTCACACTCAGTGAGGGTATTCGAGCCTGTACAAGTGTGAGAACACACACATGGAGTAAGGCTCTGATCACAGCTAGATCCTCTATCATTTTTTTTCACCGCTGCTGCTGCTGCCGCTGCCGATGTTGTCTGTTTATTATTGTTACCACACATATTTATTACATTAACATTAACGCAAGTTGATATAACTTGCTGTTGGTTTTGCGTGTTTTATATATTTGAATATTTACTGGTTTATTGATTATTTCCAGAATGATGCCATTCAATGAGCAGGCCAGAAGCGCTAACGGTGTCTGACTTGACTGTGTGTGGTTGAGTAAAGGTCTATGTTTTGTGTGTGTGTGTGTGTGTGGTTGAATAAAGAGCTATGGTCTATGAATGTGGTTGAATAAAGAGCAATAGTGTGTGTGTGTGTGTATTTGAACAAAGAGCTGTGGGGTGTGTGTGTGTGTGTGTGTGTGTGTGTGGCTGTATAAAGAGCTATGGTGTTTTTGGGGTGTGTGTGTGTAGTTGAATACAGAGCTACACTGTGTGTGCATGGCTGAATAAACAGCTATGGTTTACTTTTGTGACCAGACAGCCTGCAGGGTTCAGATCCTACCCACCAGTACCCAGATATGACTTTATACTGGGCTCATACTGGACAGTGAATAACACACATGCCCAGCACAGGAGCCACATCAGAATGCCCGTTCACGTTTCCCAGCTCATAACCAGAGCAGCACAAAGGAGAGGAAAAACGCTTGCTGGGTGATGATATACTGATGTTGTACTGAAGTTTTCAAGTGTGTCATGAATCCAGCATAGAATATAGAGTGTTGTTAAATAATAATAGTAATAATAATAATAATAATAATAAAAAGCCTTTAAGCTTTGAACAACTGCATTTTGACTGTCTGCACTGGGGTCACATGCAGCTTACGTGGACTAGTGCCTAATTTACTCTGCATTGTCCTGTATTCAGATACAGCCTGAATGAGAACTTAAAAGATGCGATCCAGTGTGGCCCGTTTCTCTTTCTTACACTGTGGGAACTGGCCCTGAACAAAACTCTGGAACAGGGGTCATCTGGTCTACCAGGGGTCATCTGGTCCACACATATCTGATCTATGTCACATTTAAGGAGAGACATCTGAGCTGGGTCACATTTACCTCAGTGTGAACACAACCTTAGCGTTAGCACAGGTGGGCTAGTACCAGTTAGATGACATAACTTTTCTCCCCCTCAGGGAAGACTACACACCTTGTCTATGGTTAGCAGTAATGGGTGGAATGCACATCAGTGTGAGTAAGTTTGAGCGTTAAGACAAAAGCAGGTTTGTCACAGTGTAGGGCTACAGGGGGAAAGCTATTATGACTGGATGATGTAACTCACAGAAACTCAGAGAAACAAAAACTGATCAAAGCCAAACATTGGCGTGTCGTTTAGAGCTTCATCGTCTGTGTGTAACACACGCAGGACCGATGGGAATGAGAGAGGGGAAATGCATCGGCTCACTGTCAGAACACCGTCGTACTGAAGCATGAGAGACAATCTCAAACCAGAGCTGAGAAGTTCATCAGAGAGCCAGCCCGATTCAAAGTCAACGTCAGCCATCCAAATCAGCTACAACAACTCATTAAAGCAATTCAGCCCCTCTCCGTCAGCCTGACGAGCATTTCCACACACAGTCTATCACTGAAGACAGTCCAAATAATCAGGACAAATCAGGCCAGTATGTTTCAGCTACAAACAGCAATGAGTTATTATTCTAAACTAATACAAAAGCCTGAGTTAATAGGATTAGAGTTGCCAGGGACCACAGGGTTTTGGGGACATAATGCTGACCATGTGAATGCCTCAATTCCAATAAGGAATTAAGTCTTGCCTAAAGACTACAGTAACCATGGTAACACTTACCGCTTATATTACTGTGTACGGTGTCTCTCACCATGATGATTTAAATAATAATCCCGCCTGCATTTGTTTTTATCTTAAACCATTTGTACTTTAACAGGCCTGGTGAGGGTGCAGATATACTCTCACAGACTTAAACATTAGAACAAGATATCATACACAGCAGAAAGTAATGGCAAAGTGACTTTTTTTTTTAACAAAAATCAGGAAAAGAAATGAGAGGAAACAAGTGAGAGCCTCCAGCCCTGGATTATGCTGGAGAACCTATCCCTTAACAAAAATTTGGCCCATGGAAAGGGGCTCCCCAGGGGTCTTTTGGATTACCAGGGGTCATCTGGTCCACCTCAGTGGCTCAGCATAAGACTCAAGGACCTTGAACAAATATTCCATTGGATGCCCATCTGTTTGCTCCATTTTTTTTTTTGTTTGTTTGTTTTTTTTTAACAAAAACTCTTCAGACAAATTTCAAGGATTTTCATTGTCCCTAAATGCTCCTACTCAGCACTGAGATCCTGTTACACTGTCAGCGGTGAGTTTTTTTTCACTTCACCTTTTAAATGTAATGTAAAAAAAGGATGCATAACACAAGGTCACTCAACAACAGTATAAAACATTTAAAAAACAGCCTGTCACAGAACTGGGAAAAAAGCCAAAGCCAAACTCACAGACATACTACTACTACGACTACTACTAGCACCAACAACAATAATAATAATAGCAATTAGGGGTGTAACGATACGCCAAAGTCACGGTTCGGTATGTACCTCGGTTTTGAAGTAACGGTTCGGTACGGTTTCGGTACAGTGAAAAAAGAAATGCAAAACATGAAATTTCCTTTCATTTAATATGAATTTACTTATATATATAATCTTATAAACTTGCACAAACTTGTAAACAATGGCAAACTGGCCACAATTTCCAGTTTGCTCTCCACTCTGTTTTTTCCTTGTACCGGTAATATTCACATTTGGATGATGCCGTCTCAAATGAGATCATGTTCGATGTACTGCCAGCAACATACCCGATTTCAGTTTAACAATGCCGGCACGCTGCCTTCATTTTATCCACATGCCTTTGCCCATTGCTACTGTAGTTCACTGGAAAACCGAAATGTTCCCAAACAGAGGACCTGAAGGATACGGGAGGGTCCTGAAACTCTGGCTTTATGGTCGCCATACTTACGAGGCTGTGTCATTGAACATGTGCTAATTCAGTTGCTAAGTTACAGCTCCATTATGGAATTGGAGAGGAAACTGAGTTTTTCATTTTAGTTCCGCATACAGAAATGTAGAGGGCACACTGTATCTTGTCAAATATACGCTGACGTTTCGGTCGACTGACCATCAGAACATAAAAAGTTATGCACATAACATACGTGGTTATAGCTAGACTTTATTCACTCGAATCACAACGCGCACTGAACCGAACATCCTGTACCAAATATGTGTACCGTTACACCCCTAACACAAAATATACAGCTTGACATAACTTTAAATAGAATAATAATTTCATGATTTACATGTGTTAGTGTTAACTGTGAAATGAAAAATGAGTTTTGTTACATTAGTAATGTAAAGAGAGCTACACAGGCTGCACCTGCAGCAGTCTGTCAGCGAGCTGGGTGGGGTGGGGGGGGCATAATCCGGAACCGCGACACGAGACCTTGGATGTTTGTATTGCAGTTTCGGTCTTGGTTTCAGAACCGTTACACCCTCAATAATAATAATAATAATAATAATAATAATAATAATAATAATAATTGCGTGTGTGTTTGTGTGTGTGTGTGTGTGTGTGTGTGTATGTGTGTGTATGTGTGTGCAAAAAGGTAAGAAAAATGACATACATTGCACAGTACCTGTCGTGAAGTCCAATGGACATTGTATCCCCTCTATGCACAGGGTGGTCCATGCCCACGCACTAGAACCCACACCTCTGAAACACAAGAAGAATAGCACTGTATTACGGGTAATGAAATTCACAATGCATTTTTGTCAATGCACTCTCACATAATCCACAATTTTGTGAATATTAACATGATAGTCTAATTAAGTAGAACAGCCCTGCCACCGACACAAAGCTAAGGAAGAATCATCTCAGTTCATTGGCTAACATGAAATCTATCAGCTACAATTATAAAATACATCACATATAAGATAATGTGACATTCAAGGACCAATCCAGGCCAATATATCTCTAACTAATATTCATTCACCCCCTGCACGTGTGCCTGTGTGTGAGTGTGTGTGAGAGAGAGAGAGAGAGAGAAAAAAACTCACTGGCTATTTTAAGTTTAAGACTTCATCTTTCTCTCTCATCATGTTCACATAAGGCTAGATGATGCAGGTCGCTGTTCACTTACTCACTCTTTCTGTCTCTCTCTCCCCTTCTCACTCTCTCTCTCTCTCTCTCTCTCTCTCTCTCTCTCTTTCTGTTTTTCTCTGTCTCCCTCCCTCTTTATTTGTGGAGAGTCAAGAACATATGGTACTTCTATTAATATTTCTGCTTCATATTTAGGGGCGTTGTCTGCCATCTGCACTGCCCAACTCCCCACTGCTCCACACAGCCAGGGTCAAACCTCATTCAGCAAACCACACTGTCACAGAACCACCACACACACACTAGGGCTGAGTGATGTGGCCTATAAACAATATTGCAATACATGATATATATGTCGGTATTTTGAAATCTCCTCTACAGCACTTCATAAATGATCGATTTAACCCTTTGATGCATACAATCACACCAGTATGATGATTCTAGTAGTCCCTTCAACATATTTCTGCATTATATAATCCCTTCAACATATGTCTGCATTAAAACATTCTTGATTATATTGATCAGTGGTTTCTATTGGAACAATTTTAAACTTGCATGCAAAAAGGGGGAAATCACAACCAAGTCAAATTTAAAAAAACAGTATTTGTTCAACCTCTTCCTTGCAATACCCAAACCACTGCCAGACGATGGATGCAGTGCTGTTTCTTTTCAGAACCAATTCGTCCGCCTCCATCCTCTATTACCGTTTCCGAACTCAACACGTATAAACTCGCTTTGGCGCCTCACTTCTTTCACTCTTTCCAGGCTCTTTCCCTGTTCCCTCCAGAGACAAAAACACACGTCTCACCTATATACTTCACACACTCTCGCCCAGGAGAGTGGTCTGGATGGGCGGGCGAGTGTGTGTGACATATGTTTGTGAGTTTTTTTCTTTTGTGTCTGTGATAGGGAGAGAGCCTAGAAGAGACCGAGAGAAGTGAAATGCCAAAGCGAATCTCATCATGCCGGCGGCTTAAAAAATTACATGACAATTTGTACTCGATGTTTGCGATACAGTCATTTACTACACCGCACGTAGAGCAATCAGTGACACGCCGAGTATATTCGAAATATCGCCCACCCCTAACACACACACACTCACAGCCAGGGTCAAACCTCATTCAGCAAACCAGTGTTACAGAACAACCAAACACACACGCACGCAGCAAGGGTCAAACCTCACTCAGCAAACTACACCTTTACAGAGCAACCAAACACCACACACACACACAGCCCTAGGGTCAAACCTAATTAAGCAAACTACACCATTACAGAACCACTACACTTTGGGTATTTTACACTAAGACTATCTGAGGTGTTTTTTTTTTTCTTTTAGAAGTGTTAGGGTTAGGGTCTGTGTTCAGGGCTGCGGAAACAGACTGCTGCTATTTTTCACACTCAGACACATGTCCAGGTTAAAACCTACCCTAACGTCCCGGGTACACACAAGTAAGTCTGAGGGATTTCAGCATCCCAGTCCCACTGTGTAAGGCATTTTCACACACACACACACACACACACACACACAGGCAGACAGGCCTGGCAGCCCCAAACAGCATTAGTTTAGCCATCTCTCCCCTGTCTCATCAGACGGTCTGTGTTCAGACACACTGCACTCTGCTGGATCTCCCACATACCAGCCTCTCTGAAGCAGACACAGGAAAAAAACAGGCACGTTTCAGACCGTGCTTATAAAAAGCCTGGGAAGGCATTTAATCAAGTGTGTGACTGTGTGGGAACAGGTGGGTGGGTCAGGGACGGGAGGGGTGCAATCTATGACATCTGACAGGAGGAGGAATTGCCTGGTTATCAAATGACATTACTGTAACTCACAAGATTTTACTCCATGTACACACACACACACACACACACATATGTTCACATCTTCCTCTCATCTTCTCTGTTACCCATCCCTCTTTCATGATGACAGGGCGTGATAAAACTTTCGTCTGTTTTGATCTGTTTTCAGATTCACCATTTAACCCGTATCCACCTTACCACTGTCCCGTCATAGAGACCTTTAGTGCCGCTATATCCCTGTGACTGAACCTGCATTCTGTACATTAAGACCAGAGTCATTTAGGCAAAAGCACACACAACTACATCCCACTGTTATTCTGCTGTGTGTCAATCAACAGGATCTGAGAACAGTATAAACATCTGCTTGTGAAAAATCACACTGTCCACAGTCATGGTAAGCCATCCGTCTCAACACTCACAACCACTACATGTCCTGTTAATAAAACATCACAAACACAGAACCAAGGCATGGGATCACTTTCCCAGACCTCCCAGTCCAGAGAAACAGATTCACTCATAATACCCAAATGCCCATGCCAGTCAAAGCAGCCGAGTCACCTCCATCTCCATTCATTCTCTCTCTCAGCAAAGACATCCTGTGCTAACATCCTCTGACCTTGTCCACACACACACACACACACAAACAAAATCACATCAGTGCTGAGCAGAGTAAATGTCAAAGAAGAGGAAAGCTTTGACGGAGTCAGGGGGACAATCCACACATAGTATTCAAAACTTTATCAGCCTCCCACCACTTAGCTACTCCACATGGTGTGTGTGTTATAATATATACTCATCCATCAAAACCCAAGTGTAAAAACAAAACCAGAACTCTCTAGCAACGCTGCCTGATACTGACCAGTGACAGGTTACATGTATTATTGTATAAGTTCACTTGTGTAAGCGTCACTGGCCAGGGTTCAGCTGTAAACAGTATATGGAGATGCTGTGTGCTGTAATATTAGACTAATGAGGTGGGTGAGTTAGCGAGCTTTCAGAGATATTTAACTGAATGGGACAGCTGCAACTGCAAAGTGCAAATCTCTGATAATGACAGTCATAATTTTACAAAGCTCCGTCCATCGAAAACAACTCGATACATTTCAATTATACCCAGCCCAACAGGAAGCAGACTCTATGGTTCAACACATCAAAAAATCAAACCAGACACAGGAAAATGATCTTTTTAAGAGTTTCAATCAATATATAAAGTGTTGAAGAAAATGCACAAAATTTGTGTGCTTTCAACTATAGTGAACAATATAGTGTAGTTATTTGTATCGTATAGTTAACCGTGAATGAGGATTTACTACAGCGAATTGTTCAGTTATTAGTGCTGTATAGAGAAAAAGGATTTAGCATGGAGCAGGGCTGTGGAGTCGGAGTCAGAGTCAGAACTGCATTACTGGAGTCGGAGTCGGAGGTACCATAAATTGAGGAGCTAGAATCGGAATCTGAGTTGGACTGGAAGGTTTTGCATACTGACTCCACAGCCAACTCCACAGCACTGCTTTATAATAAAGCAGTGTGGTGGACTCGGAGTCGAAGTAGGGAGCAAAACTGGGTTAGTGGAGTTGGAGGCACCATAAATTGAGGAGTTGGAGGTTTTGTGTACCGACTCCACAACTCTGGTATGGGGTGTGCTGAAATACAGTTGAGACAAAGCAGTAATTAAAATGAGTATAAAGTGTACTCTCAGATTGTACCCATGATTCACAGTGAAAACTCAGGACCAAGATGCACTGGACCAAAGATGCATTGCCATCACATCTCACAGCCCACTGCATAAAGGAGCTCAAACAGTGTGACCATCATGTGGATACAGATGGCATCTGCGTCATATTGGTTTTAAAAAAGATGGCACTCCTCCATGAAAACTCTATAGTTTTATTCTTAAAGGAAACTTTGCTGGCAAGTTTCCTGTTCCAGCACCATTACAGGACGTCTGATATGTACTGCATAACCAGTGCTGTGAAACCCACTGACCTAACTGACCAACTAACCTGATAAACCAGAGCCTTACCTCAGTCAGTCACCGCCTAACTGACAAACTAACCTACCAAACCAAGCTTGAGTTAGGTATCTGAAATGAGAAGTGGATGTTTTATCCAGATGTCCTGTGCTATAATAAAGGACTTAGCCACAAACAGAGCAACATATGTAATCTCAGTAAAGCCCATGTTCTCCAAGCAGATCCGAGTACATTAAACCAAAGCATGGGGCTCTTACTCTGAAATATGAACAGTGCAGAGACCATGTACCATCAGAGTAACAAGGTGAAGCATACAGCTAGTTCAGCTGGGCAGCCTTCTGTCTCCTACCCTTAGGAGACTTGGGTGAATGTAAGCCAAACGAAAACACATCCTACCGCTCAATCTCATTTCACACTCATTGGGAGGGACTGAACTAATCAGTAAACAAATCTGACTAATGAACCGTGTCAAACGACCTCAGTCAATAAAAACAAAAACAACGCTCGCCACCACACAGTGGGGGAAAAAACAAAAGAAAAGGCAGAAAAAGTAGTGGCTGCCTGTCTTGTATGGCTATTTCTAACTAGGACATGATGGGAATAAGCAAACCAGTCATTTCTCTCACCCAAAGGCTCATTCAAAAAGAACAAATCACTTTTAAATCACTCACTACCAGCTGCAAGGCAAAACTAAAGTGTTTAATAACCTTGTCTTGGCCTGTTAAACTCAAACTTATGTTTTCTTTTCCAAATTAACCATTCTGCAGCAGTGTAGACCACATGCAAGACTATTTCACAGTCTTAGTGATCATATAAAACAAACAAACAAACAAAAAACCCTCCACAACCCTTAGGCCTATAGCTTCAACTTTCTGAAATGATCAGTCTTGTCATTTTATTGAAATGTTTAAATGGAAAACATTAACCTCTCTGACGTAGGACGTCAAACAGTATAGAGTATAGCACCTGGAAATCAATAACAGGTCAAATATAGCAACTCATATTTGATCAATCATCCCATTCACTATGGAAATCAATACTAAAGAGCCCCACTGCATCAAGGAAAAAAAATCCATAAGACCACTCACAGAAAAAACTGAACCTACAGAAGCTAATCCCATAGAGTCTACACCCTGGCCTGACTGATGGTTATAAGTCCACGCTGTAGCGTGAGCAGAAAGCACATGAATGTGGCCTGTATTTACTTAATCACCCCCCTAGTTCCTCTTCTTAAGGGAACAGGAGAAGTGCCAAAAGTACAAGCAACTCAGTCATAAAGCTGTCTGCTTCAAAAAGAGCACTAAAAACTCAGCTCCATTGTGTCCCGTCTGCCGAACAGGAAAGTCACAGGTTTGAGCTGGTTGACATTTCAAAACGGCTGTAAAATCAGACTGATGCAATGAATCACAAACTGCTTTCTTCTGAGCAAGTCAATCAAAGGACTCTCAGTAACAGTGAGAGAAAAAAAATCCACTTTATTAAAGAGCTCAGTCTACCTGTGGCAAATTCACTGTGGCACATTTACTTTAACCTCCCTCTGTTTGCCATCCATGCTGCAGTAAGTCTACAGATGACAGACACTAGAAGATATTATCCAAGTCATGAGCATCACTGCATAAGACTTGACAGGAGCCAGATTACAGCAACTGTGATGTCACATCCACTTCCTATCAAAATCATGCTGAAACAAAGAGAAAACTGATGAATTAGCAATTCAAAGCAATTTTCAGCCATGTGGTGAAATTAGTTGTTAGCCTACAACAGCAAAAAGTGACCGTCGCTTGAAATGGGCCAAAGACAATGTTTAGTCCAAGACTGATGAAAAAGGAAGAAACTGCTGTGCCAAAAGGACATCTCACTTCTCGGCTCGCGAAGAGGAACCGGCTGCTGACTGCAACCCACAGTAAAATGACCACTCTCTCCCAACATTTAAAAAGCCTGAGCCACATTCACAGACATGCAAATGAAGTGCCATGCTTCAGTCACTAGACAGCAAAGTTTTATATCAAACAATTATTTCTGTTCCATTCAGCTACTCACCATACTAACGGCTTTCTGAACTTTTGCAGGCTCCACTATGAGAGTCTATATCTCAGTCTATAAAATGCTTTACGAATCTGATTTAAATCAGCTAATAGCCTTTGTTCTCTCATCTGACGGGGGAAATAAATGAACGTAACTGAGTAAAAGTACTAAGTTTTAAGAGTGTTCAGTTTAAAGATCAACTCAAAAAGGGAAGCTAGTAAAATTGGGGAGCCAATTAAATCAGAAAGCGCAGACATCACACAGTTCAACCCAGCTTGTCTCGGGATAAACCGATATCCTCTCCAAGTTGCCTGTGCGTGTCCCATATGAAAAACACAAACCAGTGCTCACAGCCTTTCATTTACACAAAAGAGCTTTCACTCCCAGAGTCATGTGTTGCTCTCCATCCTTTAAAAAAAGGGGTCAAGTGACATGCTTCTCCACACGAAGGCCAGTAGCTCATGTTCTGAATCTTCACTACGACCAATGGCCCGGGGAAGAATGGCATGCTTTTGGCATTCGGGCTTAGGTTACTCAGCTGCCATAATGAGGCAAATGCTTAAGGATCATACCAATTCTCTTATCGCTCCACACTGCCAACAAATTAGGAGAGTTTAATTGCATCATACCTAAAGTCAAGCAGGGTTACACACAAGCTATTTTAAAAGCAAGCAAAAAAAAAAGTTAAAAATAACTACTGTTACCAACCAGCTGGTGTCTTACACTGGTTGTTTGGAGGAAAGACAATGAATAGCCAAAAATATATATTCCTATATCTAACACACACACACACACACAATTAATTTCGTCTGCACAAGTTGAGATATTTTGCAACACATTTGGAGCATGAAAATGGAAAAGTGTGTAGTTGCCAGTACACACAAGCTAGATTCTGTTGCCTTAAACCTTAATAAGAAATCATGTCGTGATAGCCGTCTGACAACGTAGTTACGTTTCTCACATAGGCACCTCATTAAATCCTCACCAGTGAAGCTAACTGTTTCATCAGACGTGTTACAAGGCAGACACACAAGTGCTCACAAAGATGTTTACCCATGTGTGTCGCACTCACATTTTTTTTCGTCTCACAAAACACCGATACCGTTAGAGTAAATGAATGATGTGCATTTCGATTTTGCCTACAGTACATCCTACCCCGGTTCATACGCACCATTATTTTTCGTCAGCCATAAGGAAAAGCGGTATTGAGCTGACGGCACAATAAACTGTTCAGTTAATATGGGAAAAAAGTCAAGAGAGCGGAAAGTATCTGCTTCTTTATATGTTATTGTGTCCAACTTGCTTAGCTAGTTATGGTAAAAGGAAAAAGCATATAAAAATCCATAACGACTTGGAGTTTTTGATCTGGACCAACAGTCTGGATAACAGCACCAGACATGTCCGTTCTTGTTTATTTCAGAACTTCTAAAAGTTAGCAGGTTGGCTAGCTCAACAATCAGCACAGCCAAAAATGTATCATTACAATCAAATCTCAGGTCCAACATAACTACAGATCAATGCGTCAAGATATCCTTGGAGGTCCCTTGCAATGTAGCTCATTTTGGAAACGGCGAATTGGGCGTTACAAATTGTATCAACTTTGCCGGGATTTGATGAAAGGACAAAACATGAAGCATGGCTACACGTCGCTGCACAGCCTGCTACATATAGCTGGTTAGCAGTTTATCCCAATATTTTCGGCTTTCGCTTGCATATCTCACTAGACACAATCGTTTACCCTTTGAAACGCGATGTAGTCATCGAATTAAAATATGACTGACGAATTCCCTACCTTGAGCGACGGGATTTGTCCTTGTTTTCTTCTTAAACCTCAAATCCACTCCACTCATAGACCTCACCAATGCCCGCCTCTCCAGTTTTCATTGGATATCGGGTAAGGGGACTCAAGGTTTTCACACTGACAAATGGTTTCATTTTACGTCAATCAAAATGAGACCCTCAAAACTTCCGTTACCAAAAGAAGTTCCTTGCGCAGGGATATGATTCAGCTATTGGTTGATTCAACAAGCGCCTCTATGTTTTAAGAGCTTAATTGGTGCGTTTTTCCTACTCCAATAAAACAGAAAATTAAATTTAGGATGTCGGTATACGCTAGCCGTCTACTGTATCAACTGAGTCGGAGTGAACTAAACACTGACGCTGTGTCATTACTTATCATTCTTCTAATAAGTATCTGTGGCTAAAGCTATTCCCCAAACAAACCGAAGATGACGTAGTCGTGAGACAATCTTTAAGTAAATCTGACCTGAAATCCTCTTGCAACCTGAGGTCACTGCACACTCCAGCGGATAAATGGTGGAACAACACTACGAAAACTTAGATGTGCAGATCACGGTGCTTAATGATCAAAAATTTGCTGCTGATTGGGAGAGAGAGAGAGAGAGAGCACTTGCTTGAAGTATTTATAAGGGTGTTCAATTTTGACTTGAAACTTTACACAGTCCGCCTGTGTTACTGTGACTACGATAAAATGATTTTTAATGACTTGTTAGCACGAATAATTCCGAGCTGTCTGTAGCTGAAAGAGACGAGAGTTCGTTGGTAAATATCAGAGTTAACGAAGAGGGAGCGTAAAATGCGTCTGCGCATTAAATTATATTCTGCATTACTTACCCCTTCTTTGTCCTTTTCATTACGTGACAACTACGACAATACAACAGTGAGTGACTTCATCTTTAAAAAATGTTTTTACAAGTTTTATAGCAATTGTTATCTCCGATATTACTGGAAAAGCTCCATAAATTGAAGAATGAAATTTCTGGAATGTGGATTCCCAGTGACCGTCAATACTACGGATTCAACAGATTTTTACCAGAGCAATGTATTGTCTAAAACTGAGTCGCAATGAGCACACGTGCGGGAAATTTTCTGAAGTCACAAAGTGTGTCCTGACAATGATTATGAATAGCACAACATGGGTATGGAGTTTATTATTTATATTGTAATATCCGTTTGGACTTTAATATGTGCGTTTGGGCTTATTTCAGTGAAAGATATCACATTCGTCAAGATTAAAGCGCGGCAGTTTCATGGACATTTTTCAGAGCTGAAAGTACTCTACCAACGCATTGTTGTTAAGACAAAATGCGGTGCTCAAGAACTGTCAGATAAAGTATCGCGAGAGGGATTTCGAGATTTCAGTAGTCGCGAGAAAACTAGTTGACGTTTTGCTTTCCTCCCTTCTCTCCTTTTTTGATAGCAAAAACACGTCGGGACGTAGTGTTTCTCTTAATGCTTTGAAACGAGGTTGACAGTCAAATTTCAGAGGGGTGCAAGAAATGTTCAAATGGTGTCAGCAGTTGGGTAGCCTCAGCCAAGCTAGCAGCTGTAGTTGGTAGAATCGGCCAGCCAGCTAGGCTGTCAGCAAGGCTAGTTTGCTACACTAGTTAAGTCTTACTGATAGCTGCACAGCTAGCTAACTAACTGCGCACAGGTGACTATACTAGAGCGGCCTCTCCCAGTCCTTACTGGGTGTATCCGAGCAGCTGGCGGGTCACAACCGTCTTTTGGACGTGTTGAGACGTTCCCTTCTTCCCCGCTTATCTGGGATCATAGTATTTGTTTGTTGCCTAACTCAGGCAAACGAACTGAGCGGCGTATTTAGGGTGGGACCATTTGCATGTAGCTAGCTGGATACTAAATGGCGTCGGACACAAGTGATACAGAGGAATTTTATGATGCTGCGGAAGATGTTAATTTCTCCCCTTCACCAAAAGTGTAAGTAGGCACTGACGGCAAACCAGCTAACGTTACCGATTTTAGACACCTATGACTGAATCTGGCATGCTTGAACATTCAGTGACGGTGCACGGTTGTAGTTCTCTATGTGAACTAGCTTTAAGCGGCTAACCTGACAGCGCTGTCCCTTAATGTCCAACCTCGTAACCATGAAAGTTGGTGTTTAACCCAACTTCTCGTTGTAATTCTGCTCTTTGATCTTAATTTTGCCATTTGATCCGTTTATACACATTATAAATGTTGTTTCGTTTCTGGATTGCATTTTATCCCATATGTACGGTTGTACATTATTGTGAGTAAAATGATGTGAATGAGATATTTCATTAGGAATCATCAGGAATGAAAACGAAGTATTAACACGCAAGACAACACACTTACATTTAATCTTAAGCGATAGAATAGTATGATGTAACGGATTTGCATTTTATCTCAACCTGTGCACTGAAATGCATTTTCTCTGCAGACACTGAAGTTTTATTATCAGGCACGTTTAGGCTGATAAGTAATATATCTGGGCGCTGTAATTGATCAGGGAAATCAATGCTGTCTGTCACTCTCATGCAGTGCCTTTTTGATTGGCTGTGTTACTCCTGTCAGAAGTGTTTTGTGTAAAATCTGGAGAGTTTGTATTGATAGGTAGACTAGACTCATGGTTGGACTTGTTTTGACTCATGCTAATGAGTCAGGCAAATGTCTCCCAGTATAGCGCTGAGTCAGAAGTTGCCCAGTTTGAACAGTGCAAAGATTCCTGTAAAATTTTAGATTTGACAGCTTCCTCAGATACGAGGAAGGAAAAATACTTTGCTTTTTCTGTCTTACTGGGAAGACATCTGGGAAGACGTTTTCCATCATATTTTCCTTGAGAGGAAAAATTTCACCTTCAGCAGATCTTTGTTTTCACAATAATGAAGGGGTCACAGTGTGTACTCTGTGTGTCTGAGAGAGAGAGAGAGAGAAATTTCAGGTCCTCTTTTCATGGACTGAGCAATTCAGTTGCTTGTTTCAGTACCCCGAGTGCTCTTTCGGTAAGGGGAGTTTTTTTTTTTAAATGAGAGGTTGTTCTGCCCACTGACTCTCCACAGTCTCCTGAATGGCTCAGTGTTTATTTCACACTGACTGTATTTACTGGCCTGTGGAGACCTCACTGCGCATGAAAAACAGGCAACGCAGGGTAACACGGGCCTCTCAGGAAACCAATGACACATTATACTTTCTAAAACTAAACTTGGCCATTACAGCAAATTAGATGATTCAAGATTAGAAGTGGCTTAGAAGACTCTTTCCCACTGTAGGTAAAACGGTTAGCAAGTTGAATGGACAATACTGTCATGGGTTGTATTTTACGTTATGACACATGCGCTTCTGTAGTTGTCAAAAATTTGTTTATTATTGTTTTTTTTAATGAACTGTAGCCTTCAGGGGTTTCCATCTGTTGTACTGACTCTGAATAATTTAAAAATTCACTCTTTTCTAGGCCATCATGTTTTCGCGATGGTGTGTCAACATGTCTGTGTTTGTGTCCGTGTGAAGTGCACACAATCTGAAGGCTTTTTGTTTTCTTTGTTTTTAGGTCACCTGCAAAGTTTGTCCTTCCTGCACCTCAGGTAGGATCAACAACAGAGTGTGTTTTCCTCTGCCATCATGTACAACTCACAGAGAGCACAAAGAGTCAACCTGAGCCTCAGCTCTAACTCACACAGCTTCCTCTCTACATACTGCCACATCAGCATATTAGCCAACCAATCAGGAGTCAGCCTCATGAGTGGGGAAAAATGCAAATATTTCCTTTAAAAAAAAAAAAGACAGTTAATATGTAGCCTGTAAGTATAGGAGTGATTTGTAATGTAGGTCACTGTCTCAGAGGTGAGAAACCCAGTGAAGGCCTGTGTCAGACATGGATACTTATCTAAAAATGACAAAGCCTTTATGAAACAGCAGCAGGAGTCAGCAGAAAGCCTGAGTTTTGTCATATGTGAGAGAGTCAACAAGAGAGCGAGCACAGGACTGACGGCAGATAACAGGGCTTTTGACCTGCACTGCCTGCTAGTTTAATCATTACTTCAGTGGCTGTGTCTCTGCAGGCTAGACACTGTTCACAGGCCAGGGGAGTACAGCCCATGGGAACTGGATAGGGCCTCTGCACACTACCCACAGTAACAGAGAATAGACCTGAACACTCTGCACTAGAAACCTAAAGAGGAGCCACGTAGCATAGGGAAAATAAGTCTGATAGATCTGAATGTCTGAAACACTTTATTTCTAGAACAGGAATGTACAGCAGTAGTAAATGCTGTATTTTACTGTGGCCTGTAGCAGTGGTTTTCAATCCATTCCTCAGGGAACCGCTGTCCTGCATTCTTTTGTCTCGCCCCAGCACTAACGCCTGATTCCCTGGTCAACTCATCATCAAATCCTTAATTAGCTCCATCACCAGTGATAATGTGTATAGTCATCGATAGAAAACTGTACAGGCCAGGGGGTCCTTGAGGAATGGACTGAAAATTACTGGTGTTTAATGATGTTCATTCCAGAGATCATGAGACGTGTGTTTTTCCACCTGTATAGTATGTTGTATGTATTGTAAATGGTTATCTTATTGGCTTGTGATTGACTGTAGGATGTTAAAGAGAACCTGGAAGTGGACGGAGCTGTCGGATTGGCCCAGCCAAAGCCACATCAGGATGTCTCTCATCAGGTAGGTGTCTGTCTTCATCGAGCTTCACCCTCCCCATCCAAATGTGCTCCTGGCCCTTAGTCTATTCTCACATACCTTCCTCTCTATGTCTCCTCAGTAATTAGGCTTTACTGACCTTCTATTGTCAAATCACTCTCTTTCGCTTCCCGTCATCTATCTGACAGTCATTTTCATTCTCTGACTCTCTCTCTCTCTCTGGGCCAGTCTGTCTGTGTTTTCACTCAGTTGTATTGATAGAGCAGTGTGTTTTCACTCAGTTGTATTGATAGAGCAGTGTGGATCTCTTATAAAGTGCAGGCACTGTGTTCATTAGGGCACACAATGGTTAGAGCCTCTACAAGCTTCTTACTGCAGCAGAGGACTCTCTTAATCCTCCTCTGAGACTGTTCTTTCTGTGTGTGTGTGTGTGTGTGTGTGTGTTAGGGTAAGCACTGACTCCCCACCTGTTACACGGTACCTTAAGAACTCAGTGTGTGAAGGATTAGAGCAAAAGCCTCATGCTGATGTTGTTACTGTGGAAAACTTAATGTTTACACTCTATGCATCTGCATAAACAAAGCATTTCTTTATTTGCTTACACCTGTCAGTCTGAGAAGCACAAATCTAACATTTCTTTCCAGTGGATGTCAGATTGTCATCCGTCAGCTCTTAGGCAACTGTGTTCACGATACTTAAAGAACACTATGCTGTTCACGATACTTAAAGAACAAGATGAAGTTACAAATTCATTCAAAGTTACAAGTTAACGATGGGTTATTTCTCACGCTTCAAACTCCTAACTCGTATAAACGTGAGATTTCTGTTCTGATGCATGCACAAAATACAAGTTTATGTGTATGTGTGTTCTGCTTTCTGAGTCTGATCTCTGTCTGCTGTGGTTTCAGATCATTGACAGTATCATAGAGGAGAGTCAGAAAGGTAATGGAGTGGCAGATGCTCTACTGGGAGAAAAGGAGAGAGACTCCAGGGAACCAGGCATGGAGGACTCAGGACTCCTGGATCAGTCCTTGGGTCCTCTTCAGCCCCCTGAGGTCTCTGCCGTCCCTCCCCAGGCACCTGCTGCCGATCCCCAGGGTGTCCCCGCAGGTTTAGCGGAGGATAGGGAGGTGGGGTCCCGGAATGCCGCAGAGGCCCCCAGCATGCCCGGCACCTCACCGGCAGTCCAGGAATGTGCACATCCGGCCCCTCCCGACATCACCAGTGCTCTTGGACTGGCACAGACTGAGCCCTCGGCTGCCTGCGCTCAAGACGACGCAGAGAGGGAGTCCAAACCAGCCGACATTTTGGAACAGGTTCCGCTCAGGGACAAAATGGTAGACCAGGAAGTGCCTGGTCCTTCCAAACCACCAAGACAGTTCACAGTGGAGCCCGACATCGTGGCCAGCACCAAGAAACAGCCACCCTCTAGACCGCCTCCTCCGTCTGGAGCCCCGCCTCCAAGACCGCCCCCTCCGACACGCCCCACCCTGCCACCCAGCAAGAAATCCCAAGAGGCCTTGCGGCCTGCGGGGCTGGAGGGTAAGACACTGTTTGTCTCATCTATGATGTGTAGAAAACCGCAATGACTTTCTCACAGTGCAACAGAGAGTTGTCCCTTATCAGTTCATACAATGAATATTGCATGTTGTTAGTGTGAATTTTTTTCCTCTGAGAGATCAAATAATATGGAGTATTTTTAAAAAGGCTAGTCTTTATCTACAGTGTTTGATTTAAACCAACACTTGCAATGTGAGTTAGAGCTAAGTCGTGTAAAAGTGAAAAGAGAAATAGTTCTCATTGAGAAATAGTTCTGAGAGCTGGCGTGAATGGCCACAAAGCAAATGACGTAATTACCTTACTGAAGGAACACGTATGACTTATCGATGGCAATAATGGTCCAGTTAAACAAGATATGGGCAAGCTGACAGCCATGCTTACCTTAACGTCTGTCAGAGGTATTGTTATCACAACAGCCTACACTTCAGATAAAACACTAACGCTGGAAAACTGACGTCAGCAAACAACAGGATCACATAGCTTCAGAGTTCACTGATCTACCAGCACTCAACCTCTCTCTCTCTGTCTCTCCCTCTCTCTCTCCCGCACACACGCACACACATACACCCGCACACACACAGGCACGTGCACACACATACACACTCACACACACACAAGCTAATCAGTGCCCACCCTCTCACTCCCATTAATAAAATGCAGTAGGCTGTCGGTAATGAGTTTCCTGGATTTCTTTAGCCAGTGAGTGTGTGGAAGTGAGTTAGTGCTGTCTGTTAGAATTGAGTGTTCTATAAGTAAACTTGGTAATGTTATTTTTGATTGTGTGTGTTCAGGCATTGTCTTAAGGGTCGCTGTAAACATAACCTCATTACAACTATAGCAGTAGAAGCAGTCATGCAATGTAAACCTCCACTGTGTTATTTAAAGGAGATGGAAAAGTTTCTTTTTGTGTGGTTTTTTGAAAAACCCATTTACGCTATGGCAGGTTATTTCAGTTCTGATTGGTTAGTGGGGTTGTGAGTGTCATTTAACTGGCTGTTGAAACTAACTGTAGTGTTTTGTGATTTGTCAGTCTCTGCAGAGCCGGTGGACGAGTCATGCGGCTTAGTGTCGCCGAGCTCAACAGTACAAAGCCTCACTAAAGAGCTGCAGCACTCCCTTGACCTTGCCAGCGCCACCTGTGGAGATAAAGTGGTCACTGCACAGGTTAGTCACGCAGCATCACCGCATCACTATCAGTGGAGTCCCTCTATCGTATCACTGACACAGACATAGAGAGGTTGGAATTTCCCTCATATTCCTAATGATGTAAAAGCATGTTGAGTTTTGATAATGTACAGTATAACATACCTACAAGAGTACTTAATGTGGACCTGATTTAGCAGATGTGTGTGTGTGTGTGTGTGTGTGTGTGTGTGTGTGTGTGTGTGTGTGTGTGTGTGTGTGCGTATCGTATGCATATACGCTCGGATGTGATGGTTTTGAACCGAAACTGAAAACCGCAGTTCTGTAGTCCTCAACTGGGTTTATGGTGTGTGGTGAACCTTGTTTTTTTTGTCCACCTCAGCTCTTGTAAGTGAAGTTTTTGAAACATCTTTGAAATTGAAAGGTTTCGTGAAAACCTCCAGGTGTAAATGGAGAGTGAGTAAAGTGAGATATTGCCCTAGTGCCAGCACTCTGGGTTTCACAGACCACTGACTGAGTTAATGGGATGTTGTAAATGAGATGTTGAAACACTGGTGCTGTAGGAGACAGATGAACAGGTGACCAGTCGCAGTGACACTGAACCCTCAGGACCTCAGAGACCACGCTCCAACTCAGGCCGAGAACTCACCGACGAGGTACATAACCCAACCAGACAACACCTGCTCTCACTTTTACAGTCTCTGTGTGTGTCTCTCTCTCTGACTCAGTCTCTCTCCCTCCCTCTCTCCCTCTCTCTCTCTCTCAATCTCATTCTCTCCCTCTCTCAATCTCATTCTCTCCCTCTCTCTCTCTCTCTTTCTCTCTCTCTCCCTCTCCCTATCAATTCATTTGTCTTTGTCCAACCTTTCTCCTTCATCCCTCCTACTGAAAAAATACATTGTTTGTATGCATATCTTTTAGTATGGTGTAAGCATGCACTTTTTGGCTTAATTTGTAAGTGTTAAATTATTGATTGTGTGTGTGTTGTGTGTGTAGGAGATCTTGGCGAGTGTGATGATTAAGAACCTGGACACTGGAGAGGAGATCCCTCTGATCCAAGCGGAGGAGAAACTGCCCACTGGAATTAACCCACTAACACTGCACATCATGAGGAGGACCAAGGAGTACATCACGTAAGCCAAACTACATTACCCACAATGCGCTAACACAACACAACAGTTTACACACCAACCCTGAGCTTCACATGTTGTTTTAATACAGCAGTCAGAGAGCAACTCTGACACTCTAGGTCATGAACAGAACCAAGGAGCATGACAAACCCACACTGCACTGCCAAGAATCGGGGAGGCTGTAGTTATGACTCACTAACATACATCAGTGGAAGTTCAGTGCATGTGTATGTCTGTTTAGTTGGAGTTGGACTGGAGAGTTAGATGCATGCTGTGGTGAGCCTGGGGCCACTGAAGCATGCGCTGTACTGAACTCCATAAGCTCTCTGTAATGAGAGACACTGCACAATCTCAGGCTATGTGAGGATACAGACAATGTTTTTTTTTTTTTCTTTTTAATATGAGTTTTTCTGATGTTTTCCTCTCAAAGATTCCTAAAGTTCTAGCTTTTGTGGTTTGTCCTGCAGCTGTGAGAGTGAGTTTTATCTCTAATCAAGTTCTCCACGGCCAGCTGTGGCCCCGTTTTTACACACAGCACACAGAGATAGAGAGAGCCTCTTTCTTCTCCTCAGGCACTCCACTCAGAATAATCTCCTGTCCATGTTGCATCTTATTCAAAACCAGCCTGTCCTCTGTCTGTGTCACATCTTATTCAAAACCAGCCTGTCCTCTGTCCACTTCACATCTTATTCAGAACCAGCCTGTCCCCTGTCTGTGTCACATCTTATTCAGAACCAGCCTGTCCTCTGTCCACTTCACATCTTATTCAAAACCAGCCTGTCCTCTGTCCATGTCACATCTTATTCAAAACCAGCCTGTCCTCTGTCTGTGTCACATCTTATTCAAAACCAGCCTGTCCTCTGTCCACTTCACATCTTATTCAGAACCAGCCTGTCCCCTGTCTGTGTCACATCTTATTCAGAACCAGCCTGTCCCCTGTCCGTGTCACATCTTATTCAAAGCCAGCCTGTCCTCTGTCCATATCACATCTTATTCAAAACCAGCCTGTCCTCTGTCCATATCACATCTTATTCGAAACCAGCCTGTCCCCTGTCTGTGTCACATCTTATTCGAAACCAGCCTGTCCTCTGTGTGTATGGAAACTACTGTCTTCCAGTGGGTTCACAGGGTCTGTCTGTCTGTCTGTCTCTCTCTCTCTCTCTCTCTCTCTCTCTCTCTCTCAGGAACGACGCAGCACAGTCAGACGATGATGACAAGACACCTGCTCCGCTGACTGACACAGATGGAGGGAAACTGAAACAGAAAACGTAAGAGAGGAGAGGAATGGAGTTAATTAGAAAACAAGAAACCTTAGGAAACTATTCCTACACAAAGTCACTCTACTTGAAATCAAAATCAAAAACAGTGTAACAGTTGGTTTAGGATACAAAGGGAGAAGTCTTGGACTGCTTTCTGATCGGCTGGTGCTGTATCAGACAGACACAGAGTGAATTCAGTATGTGGTTGACAGGGCACTGTGACATTGTATTGTTCTGATTCTAACTGGTGCATCCATCACCTTGTTTTGGAGGATTATGTGCAGGCTGTTTGTGTTGTGCCGTACTAGTAATAGCTCTCCCTCACACACACACACACACACACACACACACATACACAGATGCTCGCTGTTACACTGCGTAATTATACTGCAGTTAGGCAGGTGTTTTTTCTTACGAATTGTGGTAAAATCTCATTAAATCCTCCTCCTCATCCTCTCTCCTGGGCATTGCTATGGCAGCACGCAGCTGAAAAAGTTTTTGGGCAAGTCGGTAAAAAGAGCCAAGCACCTGGCGGAGGAGTACGGGGAGAAGGCGGTGAACAAGGTGAAGAGTGTGAGAGACGAGGTGTTCCACACTGACCAGGATGAGCCTTCGTCCAGTGATGATGAAGGAATGCCCTACACACGGCCGGTCAAGTTTAAAGCTGCTCACGGTTTCAAAGGCCCCTTTGACTTTGACCAGATCAAAGTGGTGCAGGACCTGAGTGGAGAGCACATGGTGAGGAGTGTGTGAGTGTGTGTGTGTGTGTGTGTTTGTATGGGGTAGTTTTGGTAGTGGTATATAAAGTCTTTGTGCCTGTGCTCTTGTTTGTGTGTGTGTTTGTACGGGGTAGTTTTGGTAGTGGTATATAAAGTCTTTGTGCCTGTGCTCTTGTGTGTGTGTGTGTTTGTACGGGGTAGTTTTGGCAGTGGTATATAAAGTCTTTTTGCCTGTGCTCTTGTGTGTGTGTGTGTGTGTATGTGTACGGGGTAGTTTTGGCAGTGGTATATAAAGTCTTTTTGCCTGTACTCGTGTGTGTGTGTGTGTGTGTACGGGGTAGTTTTGGCAGTGGTATATAAAGTCTTTGTGCCTGT
The DNA here is from genome assembly GCF_902362185.1 of Chanos chanos. Lineage (NCBI taxonomy): Eukaryota > Metazoa > Chordata > Actinopteri > Gonorynchiformes > Chanidae > Chanos > Chanos chanos. The sequence goes on from NC_044502.1 coordinate 25,626,752, forward strand.
ACTCGTGTGTGTGTGTGTGTGTGTGTGTGTGTGTGTGTGTGTGTGTGTGTGTGTGTGTGTGTGCGTGTGTGTGTGTACGGGGTAGTTTTGGCAGTGGTATATAAAGTCTTTGTGCCTGTACACGTGTGGGTGTGGGTAGGGATCCCCATGTCGTTCTGTTTCCTGCCATGTGCTTGCGTCCCTCTGTCGTGCGTGTGCGTGTGTATTAGTGGCAGTTGTAGATGTTTTGGACGCTCTTCTTTATTTGTGTCCATAGGCATGTTTGTGTGTGTATGGTGTCCAGGTGTGTGTGTGTGTTAGAGTGAGTGTTATAATTAAACCCGTTAAATTCTGACCTTCTCTGGATGTACGTCCCTATAACTCTGTGACTCTGTACTCTTCCAGGGGACTGCGTGTGTGTGTATGCGTACGCACGGGTGTTTGTCTTTGTTAAACTGTGTGTGTTAAACTGCATGAGTGTGTGTGTGTATGTCTGCGTGTGTGTGTTAAACTGCATACATGTGTCTGTCTGTGTGTGATGTGTACAGGGTGCTGTGTGGACGATGAAGTTCTCTCACTGTGGACGACTGCTGGCGACAGCAGGACAGGATAACGTGGTGAGAATCTGGGTCCTAAAGAATGCCTACGACTACTTCAACAACATGAGGATCAAATACAACACAGAAGGTAAAGTTCACATGCTGTGACACACCCATACTTCAGCCAGCAGATGCTTCCCAGCATGCCTCTACAGTCAAAGAGGACTAATGTCACGGCCAACATCATAGACTTACCATCATAGGATCGTTCCTCATCTAATCTATACATCATTCCTCTGATTAAACCAGCATTACGTCTCACACACACACACAAACACAAACACAAACACACACACACACACACACACAAACACACACACACAAACACACTACACACTACACACACATGTATACATATACATACACTACACATACATGCACACACATGCATGCGCACACATGTTCATACACATGCCCACATGCGCACACACACAGACACATACCCACCCCAGATACGTTTGTCAGAATGAATACACAGGTACCCTTGTGCAAACATCGCTATGCCGATATGGGCGGGCTTTCTGTTCCATTTCCTGATTTTGTCAGGGTTACTGGATCTGTAGGGAACAGGGAACAGTGAGACACTCGCAAGGCCAGTTCAGTCAGCAGACAAACAATTCCATCAATGAATCCTACACATCCCAAATCAATTACCACACTTCCTCTTCTACCAGTCTCATAGCAGACTGTCAGTCCTAGATCCCAGCAGTGACTCCCTGTGATCAACACTGTTCACTCTATCCTCATATCATTCATTGTCCCTGTGCTATCTGTGGATTGATCATCTCAAGTGTCTCTCAAGAACAGATACAATCGATCTTGGCTGTCTTAAAGTACTCTGTGTGCGTGCGTGCGTGTGTAAGCGTGTGTGTGTGTGTGTGTATCTCAGTCTGTGTTTTGTCTGATATGGTAAGATGGTGGCTGTAGTTTTGCTGGGGGTTGGAATTTCTCACACTTGTCTTCACCAGTAGCTTTCCAGTGCTTAAACACACTTCTAATATGTCCCAAAACAATACAGGGTTACAGTTTGTTACAGGTTGTGGTTTTGAAACTGTGTGTGTGTGTGTGCGTGCATGTGTATGCGTGTGAGTTTGGCACTGTGTCAGTGGTTCAATTTAGTCTATCTAGTATCCCCATCAAAACGTTTGTAGGTGACAGTCGATGTGCTGTTCAGTTAATAACAATCATGTCTCTCTCTCTCTCTCTCTCTCTCTCTCTCTCTCTCTCTCTCTCTCTCTCTCTCTCTCAGGTCGTGTTTCTCCGTCCCCCTCCCAGGAGAGTTTGTGTTCGTCTAAATCAGACACTGAGGCAGGGGTGAGTCACTGGCCTCTTCACACAGGTTCTATATAAACAGAGGAGACAAGTGAAAGTGTTGTGTAGTTTGCCACTCATTGAGATGATTGACATCTGGGATATTACTTCTTTTAGTGCTGCAGTTCTCAAATGTTTACCCCAGCTGACTGCTAATGTAATATATACCATACTTGGTAATACAGTGATAGCTTTTAATGTGTATTACCTGAATGGCACTAAAAACTGACACTCAGACTCATGTGTCCTTTCCATATCCAGTTTTAGCCCAAAGCTCAGAGCCAAATCTTCCTCTCTGTAATTTGGATTGAGTGTGGTATAACACAGTGTGAATGAGCTAACTGATCACTGCTGATACACTAGTCTGAACGGTGACCCATACTGTAATCATAATGTCACTGAATCACTAACATTATTGTTTACTAATAGTGAGTGGCCTTCTATGAGAATGAAAGATTGGATGGACGTGGTTAAGAACATAACAGTAATATGATTCTCTCCTCTCCTCTCCTCTCCTCTCCTCTCCTGTCCACAGCTGGGCTGTGTGTCTGAGGACCTGGACACGGAGGACAGAAACGTGCCTTTCCGGCAGGTTCCATTCTGCAAATACAAGGGTCACACAGCCGACCTTCTCGACCTCTCTTGGTCAAAGGTGAGGGGAACTCTCAACAATTAAAAAAAAAAAAGGAAAAAAGACCCAACTCTTCTATAACGTTGGTGTGTTTAGCCCTTCTGTTGCAGTCAAAGTGTGTCGAGTGCTTTTTTGATTGTGATGTGTTTGTAATCTCTGTGCAGAACTACTTCTTGTTGTCTTCGTCCATGGATAAGACTGTGCGACTGTGGCATATCTCCAGGAGAGAGTGTCTCTGTTGTTTCCAGCACATAGACTTTGTCACAGCAATCGCCTTCCACCCCAGAGTGAGTCAGAGACCGTGTGTGTGTGTGTGTGTGTGTGTGTGCACGTGCATGTGAGAGAGAGAGAGAGGGAGGGGGAGGTAGAAAGAAGTAAAGGAAGAATGAAGGTATGAATGTGCCTGTTTATATCACTGCCTTCTCTCATAGAAAAGTATCTGTATGTGTGTTCTGTGTGTGTGTGTGTGTGTGTGTGTGTGTGAGAGTCAGTGATTTAGAGAAAGAAAAAGAAACAATGAGAGTGTTAAGAAAGAAATTACTCTGCTGATCCCTGCTGCTGTTGCACACTCTCCAGCCGTGGAAGTGTGTGCATGGGCCTCAGGGGTGGTGATCTGTAATTGCTTCTCTGCGTTTCTCAGGATGACCGGTATTTTCTAAGTGGGTCTCTGGATGGTAAGTTGCGTCTGTGGAACATTCCGGATAAGAAGGTGGCTCTGTGGAACGAGGTGGACGGCCAGACCCGTCTCATCACTGCAGCGAACTTCTGTCAGAACGGCAAATACGCTGTCATCGGCACATATGACGGCCGCTGCATTTTCTACGACACAGAGGTAGGGGTGTGTGTGTGTGTGTGTGTTGTGTGTGCCTCAAACCATTTTATGTTGTCCTCATTCATTTTCCTTAGTGTCACGTCATCTATAGAATTGTCTACATGACCGAAGAAGCCAGTACTTTGTCTTGTAGTCTGTGTCTTCTGAGAGTACTTCTCATGGTTCTTAATTATTCTGAAAGAGCCCAGTAAGCTAATGTTGAGAGCATGCAGGCAGTCCTTCTGTCTGAGGCATCAAATAGGCTCATTTCCTCCCACTCAGCAATTACAAATCACGCACCCATCTGTACAAAATATAGAAACTCTATTTCTCTCTCTCTCTGTCTCTGTCTCTCTCCCTCTCATCAGCGACTTAAGTATCATACTCAAATCCACGTCCGTTCCACCAGAGGAAGGAATCGAGTGGGCCGGAAAATAACAGGCATAGAGCCTTTACCTGGAGAGAATAAGGTGTGACTCAGCTTTACAACGTTTATCTCTCTAAACATGCACAACTGACCCCAGATCAGCTTTACAGTTTCTATCAATAACTGGCATTATACACCACTAAACCCAGATCAGCTTTACAGCGTTTACATCATTAACCACCATTACCCACCACTGAAGCCAGATCAGCTTTATGACATTTATATCGTTAACCAGCATTGTACACCTCTGAACTCAGATCAGCTTTACAATGTTTATATTAATGACTAGCATCATACACCACTGAATTCAGATCAGCTTTACAGCGTTTACGTCATTAATCAACACTCTACAGACTGGACCCAGCATTTGTATGAGTAAACATAGCCCAGTGGTGGTGACACTGCTGTGCAGAATGAAGTAAAAGACAGTTGGAAGATTGGAAAGGAGGCACAGAAACACTGGGCAGAATACATTACACTGTCACTCATATTCATCCAGTCTCTGGCCCTCAGGGCTGGACTTGCTTCTTTTCAGTATGATATGTCCCCTGTGATACTTTTTGTCCTCCCGGACATAGAGAGATGTGTTGTTTGTTAAAAAGGAAAAATGCTGACACTGGTGTTGTGGAAATGTGACGTGTCCTGTTAATTGGCTTTTGGACATTATTTTTAGCAGGAGATGCTAAACCACTTCCAAGACAAGTGTAATCATGTTTATCTCCGTGGGCAAAGAATGGATACAAACACTGAGATCTATTAAAGATTGAAAATACAATTTATGGACCATGTCACGTAGGGCTGCTTTGATTAGTCAACGTAATCGATGACATTGATGCTGAAAATGTGTCAACATCAATATTTTAAACCGACACATCGTATTTTTTATTTTTATGAATTTACCTTTTTGATTTCTAATTATCAGTTAATCTATTCAACTCCATTAGTCAGTAGATTAATCTACAGAAAAATAGTCATTAGTGGCAGCCCTAGCAGCAGTGATGTTGAAGAAAAACATTTGTTACAATGAATTGAAGCATTTTAGCGATCAAAAAGGTAAATTCATAAAAATTCATCATTGTCCTGAACCAGAGATTTTTCCAGAGTGTTCCTTTCCAACTCCTGTGTGCTGTTGTCAGATCCTGGTGACATCAAACGACTCGCGGATTCGTCTGTATGACCTGAGAGACCTGTCTCTGTCGATGAAATATAAGGGTTATGTGAACAGCAGCAGTCAGATCAAAGCCAGCTTCAGGTAAGTCACTTTCCCCTCCCAAAAGGTCGTAACCTCACAGTGCCCCAAGGACCCAAATGAGACTCTAATCTGGAGAGGCAAGTCAGGCATTTTACCCGATTTCAGAAGTGAATTTTCATGAGAGAAATATTTGCTGCTGCTCAAGCTTTTGATTTGCACTGCCGCTACCTCTGGGTCTGTCTGATTCTGACTCTCTTAGTCTGTCTGATTCTGACTCTCTGGGTCTGTGTGATTCTGACTCTCTTAGTCTGGCTGATTCTGAGTCTCTGGGTCTGTCTGATTCTGATTCTCTGGGTCTGTGTGATTCTGACTCTCTGGGTCTGTGTGATCCTGACTCTCTGGGTCTGTGTGATCCTGATTCTCTGGGTCTGTGTGATTCTGACTCTCTGGGTCTGTGTGATACTGACTCTCTGCTGTGTTAGTAATCTCATGTATTTAAAACAAGTATCCTTTTCACAGTCAGTAATGACAGCACAGACCATGTGGTCAATAGAGTAACTGCAGCAATGCAGGGGCAGTGTGTATGATAAAAATGAGTGTACCTGTATGAGAGTTTATGATAAAAATGAGTGTAACTGTATGAGAGTGTATGTTAAAAACGAGTGTACCTGTGTGAGAGTGTATGATAAAAACGAGTGTACCTGTGTGAGAGTGTATGATAAAAACGAGTGTACCTGTGTGAGAGTGTATGATAAAAATTAGTGTAACTGTGTGAGAGTGTATGTTAAAAATGTATGAGAGTAACTGTTTTCATTATCAGTGGTGCAGTAAGTGAATGAGTTTGCTCTCTGTTTATGTTTTAGTCACGATTATTCGTTCATCGTGAGCGGCTCGGAGGACAAGTATGTTTACATCTGGAGCACGTACCACGACCTCAGCAAATTCACCTCCGTCAGGAGAGATCGCAATGACTTCTGGGAAGGCATAAAGGGTGAGGCAGGACCTGAGCAGTGTGAGGGAGGATGTGTTGAGTATGAGAAAATGCGTCGCTGTGTTTATTCCTTTGGAAATGGTGTGTAATTAAACTGCAGCACGCGGCGGTTACATATAGCAGGCCAGCTCTGTAGCCCAGACTAAAAGATTTACTGTGGACTAGCAGGTCATATGAGAAATAGTTTGAAAATGATAACTTATCAAAGTATGATAAATCTTTTTTTCTTTAACACAGAATGCTTTGTGGTGTTGATTCTTGTGGTAAATGAAATTAGTGCAGTGTGAATGCTGTAGAGCAGTAGTGTAGAATAGCTGTCTAAGTTATGTTTAGTCAGTGTGCATGTGAATAACAATGAAATAATATAATGATATGAGTGCAGTAAGAGCAGAGACATGGTTAATTGGGATGTATAGTAGATATATTATATATGAGTGTGGATCACTCAGGTTACATTTTCATATTGACTTTTTTGTGTAGCTCATAATGCAGTGGTGACGTCGGCAATCTTCGCCCCTCATCCTGGACTGATCATACCACAGGAAACGGGAATGGACAAACCAGACACAGAGTGCAAAAGCTCCGACTCCAACGACTCCGAGACTATCCCCTCAGGTACCGTCACCATAGCAACCGATGCCACGCTGCAGACAGAATCTAGTTCATCTCTTAGATGAGTACAGAGAACAGAGTTCATTTAATGTGACAGGAAAATGTCTTGTTTCTCTTTCTACACGTATGATTGAATGGACAAGATCAGCTCTTACTCAACCAAGTCATACACTGGCCAGCTTTCATTTATCCCATTCTGAAGTGAATGAAAGTGTGAATTTTTGATTCATGTTTTTTTCCCTCTTCCCTTTCTCTCTTTCCTTCAGGAGCTCTGAAAACAGATCACTCTGAAGTTCTCCTCTCAGCAGATTTCACTGGCGCTATTAAAGTCTTTGTAAATGTGAAAAAATACTGAGGGTTTCTTTTCTTAATCCACGCCCAGTGGCGGAGAGGAAAAGACAACATCTTCTTTCAGCTCTATCAAATTTCACCAATGTTAACCCACTGAAACCAAAAGGCCATTTTACCAGCCTACTGAGTTCCATCCACAGCTCCCCTCTATCCACCAATCAGCTGCCGGAGAGTGCTCTGAAAGGCGGGATTAGCGTGCATTATCCCCGCCCATATCCAGAGAACAGGGACCCAGGGAGTGGAAAATAAGAAGGTGGAGGACTAAGTAGAGGGAGAGACTTAAAGACACACCGATACATTTTTTTCTCTTTTTTTCTGTTAATGAAATGATCTGAGCGTGCATTTTAGGGCGGTAATAGCGCTTTTGTGATGTCAGAGCTGTTGGAGCAGATTGAAGTTACTGTTAGTTACTGTTGGACTAGAAACTCCATCCAGATTGATGAACCCAAGGCTCTTGGATGATGATGAGGACACACTGTCAGTGGATTTGCAGTGAAGGAGCTGATCAGTCCTACACACACGCATGCGCACACACACACACACACACACAAAAACTTACATTTCACTCTTACCCACCAAGACAGCAGAGGCTGGCTTACTGGGAGACAACCCAATGTTGGAAAAGTTAGTGCTAACTCAAATCATTTCTTTTTGAAATTCTTGTTTGTGTTTTTGTCTGTGTTATTTTACGTGATGTAAAAAAATTGAACCACTGATATTTTCCTTTTTTATTTTATGATTCACTAAATAAAGAATATTGGTTTTCTCAGTGAAGCTGTTGCTGAGTCAATTGTGCATGTGCTTGTGTGTGTGTGTGTGTGAGTGAGTTTCTGAGACAGAGACACTGCCAAGTGTTCTTTATTGTAAAGATCGAGGCGCCGGGCAATCTCACAATAATTGCATCTGAACTGGAATTCAAAAATAAAACCAAACAAATAAAATCGTTAAACAACAACAACAAAAAAGAGAGAACTGTACAAATAATGTCCAAATTTCGTCTTACAAAAAAATGTGCCAAGCCCTGGCTTCTGATTGGAGCAGCCACAATGCAGAGGATTCTGGGAAGGATACAGGCAGCAGTTGATCATACTGGAAGAGGTCAGTTGTGGAGAACCATGGGAGAAAAGTGTGTGTGTGTGTTAGAGGGAAGGCAGTCCTTGAGTGTAACTTGGCTGCCAGGCAGAGATGGGGTGGGCTTAGAGTTCACTGTTTGCTCTTCTTCATTTTCTTGTGGGAGCGGTGAGGAGACCTTGAACTGGACCTCCAGGACTTGCGTGAGGGCGACGGTGATCGGGAGCGTTTGGATCTCCTCGGAGATCTGGATTTTGTCCTTTAAGACGGAGAGATCAGAGATCTCGTCACTGCTTACAATAATGTTACAGAAAGACTGGCTAAAACTCACTGAAATGACTGCATCAAGTCTGATGGCAAATCAGTTATGTAACTGAGAAAACTAAACTTCATACACACTAACAGTGAATTCAGTCACTCAGTGGGATAAAGGGAAAGTTCTCTCCTGAGTTGAAAAATGTATGCATGCACATACCTCTCTCTCCTGTCATCCGAGTCTCTGCTCCTCCCTCTACTCCTCTCTCTGTCCTCGCTCCTCTTACTCCTCTCCCGCTCTTTCTCCTTCTCCCTGGTTTTACTCCTGTCCTCGCCTCTGTCCCTCCTCTCGTCTTTCTTCAGTTTCTCTTTCTGCTTTTGTGCTGATTTGTCTCTCTTCTCCTGGTCGTCTTTATCAAACTCCTGTTTAAGGACAGGAGAAAGTCAGACCCCAAAAATATTTGTTTCTTTTCATTCAAATTCAAGTGCAATACACACTCCGGTCCAGTTCTGCCTCATTTCCACTGTAGTCTGATGTATGTGGAATATTTTTCCAAACAATAGCATTTTTAATCATTTTAGTAGGAGGAAATCCTATTCTACTTTTCCATTCTAAAGCAGAATAGCTGCTGTGCTGAGACAAGAATCCCCTGGTTTGCTGTGACAATATGTGTGTCTTTAGTAGCGTAATATCTTGTCAGACAAATAATTATATTCACAATACTGAAGTTTCTTTCTTTGCTCTCTACATTAGAAAGATATTGGGTCAGCAAGCAAATTTAAAATCACCATTGATATTTTTTATTGCATCACCAACATCACTGGACAGGTGTGTTCAACCAGAGCAGTGTTACATATCTGTCAAATTATATCATCAGCCCAAAGCTGAAAACATGACTTAAACCCATTAAAACGCAATCTGTGTGCGTGGAGTGTGCCTGGAGTGTGTGTGTGAAGTGTGTGTAGAGGGTGTCTGTGTGTGTGTAGACGGTGTATGTGTGCTCTGACCTTCTGAAGGAGTTTGTTTCTGTAGTGTTGGACCTGTTGCTGTAGAGTCATACTGGACCTCCTCTGTCTCTTCCCAGACTCCAGTTCATCCTGGAACTTCATCACCTTCACCTGAGACAGAGAAGAGACGCAGTGTGAACAGGGCGTGGCTTTACCCTAACACAGCTAACAGAGCAGCTCTGTGATGGGAAAGCTGCTGGCATTTAAAGCGATGTGATATTAAAGCCTAAAGTAGGTCATGGACTGAGTTTTCACATATAGTACTGTAGGTAATTCTTCAGGTCTATAAAAACTCAAACAGCAGACATTTTACATTGTCCACAGTTACATGGATGTACTGCATATAAGAACCGTTGACAAGCTGATGGAAGAGGACACTGGAGTATTAACCTCAACACAACACATCTGAGTATTACAGCATAGGTCAGACGGCCACTTTGAGTTCTGATTTTAGTTGTCAGGAGCACAGTACTGTTCAGGCAGTCTCAGACGTTCACAGAAACTGTCCCAGGTCAAGCCAGTCTGACACTGAGGACTGGGACAGAATGCTGGGCTTAGTTGTCCAACTGAGAACGCACCATTTCACAGCTATTTTCTCTGACTGATTCAACTATTCCTAAGTCCTCGTGTCCTGTGCCGTTGGGTGGGAGAGCATGTGTGAGTCTCTCTGAGTGTTTACCTCCAGTTCTCGGAGTCGAGTCCTTTTGCTCTCAGACAACTCAAAGTTTCTGAGCGAGCTCTTAAACTCAGCTCCGTCATATCGACTGGGACTGCACTGGTCATCGCTGCTCTCTTCGTCGGAGTCTTCCTCATTCTCCTTAGTGTCTCCACTGCAGAGCAGGACACAGGAAGGAGAAAGACAGGAAGAGCAAGAAAATGAGAGAATGAAGGAATGAACAGATATGAAAGATCCTCTGTTTAGCCGAGGTCTTACTGAGGTCTGGCTGAGCAGATGGTGTTATACAAAGACAAAACCACAGTCTAAAACACTCTGTATTAAACAGACGCTGGTGTAGATGATTAGATGAAAAGTTGACACTTGTAGTAGATCATGCAGCATTGTTAAGTCTTTGTTCAGACATGCTTTTAATGACACAGATGTCTAAGTGAAGAGTTGCCTTACCTGACATTCAGATCATCCTCGGAGCTCCTCTCTCCTAGCACATCCCATTTGCACTCAGCTTTAGCTAAAGGACCAGGGGCACAGACAAAGGGGGGAATTCAAATTTAGTTCACACTGTTTTTGGAATTTCCAGTGCTTGTGAGTAAAACAGAGGTTCTCTGTTTTCTGAATGTAAAGTAGAACTTAACATGTTACAGTCATTAAGGCCTGTAAAATGAGCACATATGAAGATTAACAGACCCACTGTGCACACCATGCTCCTCTTCTTTGGTTTGTTTGTCTGTTTGTTTTTTAATAACAGTACCTGGAGTTTCAGTGCTGTCCACTCTCTCCCATTTGGACAGAGCTACACTGGGTAAACTTTTATCAGAGGCCTCATCCACTGGAAAACAGATTGAAAAAAAAGTCACATTAATGAAAGGGAGACATGTGCTTTTGCATGACAGCGAGGAAACCCCGTACTGAGTGAGTGTGAATCTGGGAGGAGAGTCAGAGAAAAAAGGCTAACATCATGATGAGCTAGACTGAGTAGGGTAGGCTGCTTTTCTAGATCCTTTCTCTTACCGTTCCCCTGCGCTTTTACCCCTCTCTTTTAACCTCTTTTCTTTATTCCTCTTTTCCCAATAAATTTGTCGGTTTTCCTTTCTCACTTCTTTCTCTCTTTCCCCATCCCTCTCTGTTTTTGGTAACTGTATCACAACATACAGGGGACGCCGTCGATGTCGTCCAGAGCAGGTTCCAGGGGGACTCCGTCGATATCGTCCACAGGCACTCCGTCGATGGAGGCAGGGTCCCACACCATGGGCGAGCCGTCCAGGTCGTCCAGCGGCGTGCCGTCTAATGCTGCTCCATCCAGAGGAACACCATCCAGAGGAGCCCCGTCCAGATCTGGAGACGCAGCCTTCAAGACAGACAGGGACAGAAACTACATTACGCATACTGCACCACTTCAGGCTAGAAACTGTTACATCATAAGGACCTTACTTATTTCTATATGTCCTTTAAGCTTTTAAGGTTTTTCTACTCACCTCTGTCTTCTCTATAAGCTCTTCTCCAGGTTTGACAAGGCCAAGAAAGATGTTCTGAAGCTGGATCAGATAGGAATCTGGGTAAATGGCCCAATCTTCCCACGCCCTAAAGCAGCTCATGACTTTTTGCTACAGAGAGAGACAGAGAGAGAGAGAGAGAGAGTTATAGAACTAAAAGCATGGGGAGAAAGACAGGGGACTTTAATAACATACTCGACGTTATGTTTCACCATAAGAGCTATTCTCACCCTGAACTGTTCGGCCTGCAGTCTGGCCTGGATATTCCTGTAGGCTAGGCTTACATCTGCCAGCATCTCCGGAAGCTTCACCTCAAAACTGATACAAACACACACACACACACACACACACACATAAACACACACAGCTCGGTCAGACGCTCAACCACCAGCCCGCAGAGACATGACACAATTCAAATACAATTTAATGATGGGAAAAAGTTTGAAATTGAACTCTTACTATTTGCGGTAATACGATGCATTAGCCACCTTGGCACAAGAGTTGTACAGAATGTCAGACACCAGGTACAATCTCGCAATCTGTTTAAAAAACAAAGCACAAAGTAACTGCAGGAGCAAACAGATGTGTGTGTGAGTGTGCTTGTACAATTACCCCTAGTGTCATCTGCAGTACCAAAAAGAGGTGGATTTTGATATAGCCGTAGGAACTGTGTATGTGTGTGTGTGTTTGTGTACCTTTTCCTGTTGTGGAGTCCTTACTACTCTTGTGTACCTTTTTCTGTAGTGTGTAACTGAGACTGGCGTACTCACAAGGTTTGGTGTGTGTGTGTGTGTCTGTGTGTGTACCTTTTTCTGTAGTAGAGTCTGTAGTACTGACAAGGTTTGGTGTGCTTGTGTGTGTGTGTGTGTGTGTGTACCTTTTTCTGTAGTGGAGTCTGTAGTACTGACAATGTTTGGTGTGCTTGTGTGTGTCTGTGTCTGTGTGTGAGTGTGTGTGTGTGAGTGTGTGTGTGTACCTTTTTCTGTAGTGGAGTCTGTAGTACTGACAAGGTTTGGTGTGCTTGTGTGTGTCTGCGTCTGTGTGTGAGTGTGTGTGTGTGTGTGCACCTTCTTCTGTAGAGGAGTCTGCAGCACTGACAGGCTTTGGTGTGTGTGTGTGTGTTCTTTTTTTTTGTAGAAGACTCTGTAATACTGACAGGGTTTGGGGTGTGTGTGTGTGTGTGTGTTTGTCTGTGTCTGTGTGTGTGTGTACCTTTTTCTGTTGTGGAGTCTGTAATACTGACAGGGTTTGGGGTGTGTGTGTGTGTGTGTGTGTACCTTTTTCTGTTGTGGAGTCTGTAATACTGACAGGGTTTGGTGTGTGTGTGTACGTGTGTGTGTGTGTACCTTTTTCTGTAGTGGAGTCTGTAATACTGACAGGGTTTGGGGTGTGTGTGTGTGTATGTGTGTGTGTGTGAACCTTTTTCTGTAGTGGAGTCTGTAATACTGACAGGGTTGGGGTGTGTGTCTGCGTGTGTGTGTGTGTGTGTGTGTGTGCGTACCTTTTTCTGTAGTGGAGTCTGTAATACTGACAGGGTTTGGTGTGTGTGTGTGTGTGTGTGTGTGTGTGTGTGAACCTTTTTCTGTCGTGGAGTCTGTAATACTGACAGGGCTTGGTGTGTGTGTGTGTACCTTTTTCTGTAGTGGAGTCTGTAATACTGACAGGGCTTGGTGTGTGTGTGTACCTTTTTCTGTAGTGGAGTCTGTAATACTGACAGGGCTTGGTGTGTGTGTGTGTGTGTGTGTGTGTGTACCTTTTTCTGTAGTGGAGTCTGTAATACTGACAGGGCTTGGTGTGTGTGTGTGTGTGTACCTTTTTCTGTAGTGGAGTCTGTAATACTGACAGGGCTTGGTGTGTGTGTGTGTGTGTACCTTTTTCTGTAGTGGAGTCTGTAATACTGACAGGGCTTGGTGTGTGTGTGTGTGTGTGTGTACCTTTTTCTGTAGTGGAGTCTGTAATACTGACAGGGCTTGGTGTGTGTGTGTGTGTGTGTGTGTGTGTGTGTGTGTGTGTGTGTACCTTTTTCTGTAGTGGAGTCTGTAATACTGACAGAGACTCTGCGATACAGGCCACCACGTCCTCTGCAGCCTCAGCTCTCTCCAGACAGAAGAGCATGGCATCACCGATTTCATCTCTCCGCGGAGTTAACCCTCTCAGCAAAGACTCCAGCTTATCCCTGTGTCTGAAAAACAAAAACACACACATCAACATAGACACACACACAGACACAGACACAAAGCCACACACAGACATAGACAGACATACACACACACACTCACACTCTACCAAGGAGTTAACCCTCTGAGCAAAAACTCTACCTACACACACATCAACACAGACACACACACACACACACACACACACAGATATGCTCATGTGCTCATACTCTGCCTTTAGCTGCCCTTTCTTCAGTTCTTCATCCTGAACAGGGGAAGAGTTCTCTTCACCCCTCTCCTCGTCTCCATGGAGATAAGGGTTTAGCACAGGGGGTCTCCAGAGTGATCCCCCACGGAACATTCGGAAAAGAGATGTCCTCCACTCATTGGGTGACTCACCCTGAGAGGGAGAAAGAGAGAGATGTTAGATATGTTTATATGACTGGCATATCTATAGGTTTAGCAGTAAGAACTTGGTTTGTGTGGTGGAACCGGGTTTACCTGCAGTATTGAGTAAAGCTTCCATCTGTAGTAAACATGCTCCTGGCTTTTGTTGTCAAACAGGAACCTGACCAGTCAAACACAGGGAGGTTTAACACTTGTCTCGGGCATACATTTAGAAAAGCCTGATCGACTAGAGAAGTGTCATGGAGGTTTAGGTTTTGTGCAGTAGAGCAAACTGGATTGGCTTGAATTCACAAAGGGAGGAGAGGCATGTGTAGACAGTGAATGAGTTTGGTTGGGGTGTCTTTGTACCTGAAGTCAGGGTTATTCTTCTCCCTGTTCATGATAATGGCTTCAAACATCGGCCCCTCCCGCACCACAAACTCAATCATCCTGTGGATCAGACCTAACAGATTCCTGCAGCCCAAACCAAACAGACAAACAGAAAAACAAGACAGGTGACAAAAGGAACAAAGTCACTGTTTCTCGCTCATCTTTTCCGTCCAGTCAGAAAACATTTTGTGTTTTCCCTTTCAGTTGGTATTCGGCCTGCCTGTTCTGTTTTTTGTGCTAACTGAAAACTTGCCCACTGAGACAGAGTGATCTTATAGAGTTCACAGAAGAGCTGAAACCAGCTTAGAGCTGGTTTTGGCACATGTTTTAATGCAACTGTCTTTTAGTCTATAGCTTACAGAAGGAAGCCATCGTTTTTAACATTCCTATAAATTGTAAGCCAGAACTGATGCTAAACTGATTCAACCAGAAATTCTGTCCTAACTTTTATTCTGAGGTTTGGTTTCTCATTCATGTGTGAATCTGCATTTCCTTCATCTTTGCATATGTATATTATACAAAATATGCATCTATGAATGCCAGTGACTCTCCTCATAGTGTCACTTGACATAAAGATGACATAAGAGTGACATAACTGGTCATAAGAGTGACATAACAGGTCATAGGAGTGGTGAGTGGGGTGTTAAATGGGTCATTTAAAGGGGAAATTCAGGCCTTTTGTCATAGAGGCTCATTATCTCGGCATGCATCAGTACCTCACACACATCGTTTTCAAAATGACATTTATGAACACTATAAATGGTAATGGCTACACTGACAAATGACTCATTTAACAATCAAACCAGCAAAAAAACTCTAGTGCAGGGTTTTTCAAGAGATGCGTAATCAAAATTCTCTAATAAAGCATGTGAATCTGTCTTTGTTCAGTTAGCCATGTGTTGCTACTGAATATCAAAGTGGAAGCTACTAAAGAATCCACTGTTCATGTTTTAATTTGAAAAAAGGCAGTTGTCAAAATGGGCCCATCGCTTAAAGAAAGGTAAACTTCCCCTTTAAGACTCTCTCCATCTGAGGTGTTTTTAAGCTTTATCAGAAAGGCTTCTTGTTAATATCTATGATTCTGTGTGCATATGTGTGTATACATGTGTGGCAGTCAGTGAAATGGATAAAGTGTGTGTTTGTGTGTTGTGTGTAGGTGTGTGTGTTACTCTGTGTGCACCTGTTTTTGTGCACGGTCAGAGCAATATCAGAGATATGTGTGTGTTTCTGCATGAGTGTGTGTCTACATGTATGTGTTTGTGTGTGTGAGTGCGTATCTACATGTATGTGTTTGTGTGTGTGTGTGTGCTGTGTGGCAGTCAAAGCAATATTAGAGAGGTATGTATCTGTGTCTGTGAGTGTGCATCTATATGTAGGTGTGTGTGTATGTGTGTGAGTGAGTGAGTGAGTGTGTGTGTGTGTGTGTGTGTGTGAGTGAGTGAGTGAGTGTGTGAGTGAGTGTGTGTGTGTGTGTGTGTGTGTGTGTGTGTGTGTGTGAGTGAGTGAGTGTATGTGTGTGTGAGTGAGTGTATGTGTGTGTGTGTGTATGTGTATGTGTATGTGTGTGTCAGTCACAGCAGTATTAGAGACAGATGAAGAGTCTGTACCTTTGTGAGGGGATAACCACTGTCACTACGGCGTCGCACAGAGTCTGTTCACAGAGTCAAACCAAACCGTGAAGATACAAACACAGTCAGTTTATATATTCACAGCATTAAATCCACATCACAAATCTTCAACAATGTCAGATTTCAAAGGAAAACAACAAAAAGGCAAACCACTGCCTGCCCGTAAAAGTGGAGTGTGTGTGGTGATTTTGAGCTGTGATGGAGTGTGTGTGGCGATTCTGAGCTGTGATTGAGTGTGTGTGTGTGGTGATTTTGAGCTGTGATGAAGTGTGTGTGGTGATTTTGAGCTGTGATGAAGTGTACTGCTCTACACGCCACAGTGAGAGAAAAGAACTGCTGTGTAGAGTTAGAGCAGGGGTGTCAAAATCTGGTCCTGGAGGGCCAGGGTTCTGCCGGTTTTTGTTTTCGCCTCTTTGTTACCTGTTAATTTTCACCTTGAAAACAGGTGTACATGCTCTTCAGCCAATCAGGACTATGGCCCTCCAGCACTGGACTTTGATACCCTCGGTTTATTTAAACTATGAAATTGTTACACAGCCTGAGCTGCCAAATGCATTCCCCCAGACAGACTGTGTCATTTCCCTAACACTGTCACCATGTAAGGTCTCTCAAAGCCACAGAGAGACAACCACTCCTTTAAGCAACTCACAGCCCTGTGTCCACAACTCTAACAGGGACACATAACACCTCTACATTGTCCTAACTCAAAACATACCGCTGTGTAGAAAAGAGAAAAGAAAGAGAAAGGAAACGGAAAACAAAAAAAGTCCTGTCAACCTTAGCAAAGCACTCTTTGCAAGGTACCAACCTGAAGTTCTAAACTTTTAAACAAAACAAAGATAACCGTAATAATAAGAAGAAGAAGAGGAAGAAGAAGAAGAACAGAAAAAGTTTATTTTACAGTATATGGGCCTTAAGACCCATATAAGGTAGAAGATACAAAGCCTAAACCATAAAAAACTGTTATATAATTAAAATGTTCCTCTGGTACGACTCACACTTATCAGCTGTGAGGAGTCTCAGTGACCCGTTTCCATAATAAAAACTTTAATATGTTTATTTTTGCTGACTTGCACATCCAAATGTTAAATGCTGTCTTGCATTTGCAAATGCTTCCCTGGCTGTAAAATCACACATATTTTAATAATATCTGCCAGAGTACACTACTCAGCAGTACAAGACATTTTTATATTGCAATAAACGTAAAACTGTAAACCAATCTCTAAACTTCTCACTCCTCTGATAAATTTACCTATATTTCTTACTCATTACCAGCCAACTCCTACAGGTACACTGAACCTGCAGACCTGGTAAACCTTCAGAGTCGGCAGAGCGTAATGAGAGTGTCTCTGTCTGTGATTGGTTTCTAACTAGAGTCACATCCAATGCCGTTTACCTTGTACAGGTCGTCCTGAGAGCGGCCTCTCGGCTTGGTGAAGTCGTTTCGGAAGCGGTCGCGGGGTTGGGCGTTGAAGGGGAGGCCAGAGGGAGGAGGGGGTGTGGACGTTTTGAGGACACCTATGGGGTTGTAAAGGGGCTGGGGAGGGATTCGGACTGCTTTACCCCAGCCAAGCTTCATCTCAAAGCCCATGATTGTCTTACCTGTGGGAAAGAGAGAGAGAGAGAGAAATCATGAATCATGAACCAAGCCAGAAGAGTTCCCACAATGTCAGTACATCAATAAACCCCTGATGACCAATAATGGTTCCACTAGTCATGACTGGACCCATTCTTTACATAAACGCTGAAAACGAGGGTAGGTTTCGTTACATGCATGCATACCTAAGGCACTAAGAAAGAATCTTTTCTCCCTTATTCCCAGACGAACAGATATCTCTCATTTAGTTGGCATTCTTTGTCTTTGATAACAAAACTGATGTAAATACTGAACGTATCAATAAAATCTGAAGAACATGCCAAAGAAACCCAGTATTCTGTGTGTCAAACACTAACACACACACACACATACACTCTCACCGTCTAAGGCGGCAAGGGCTCTCTCGGCATCTTTGCGCGTCATGAAGGCGACAAAACCCCGGTTAGTGACTCTGGTCCTCTCCTCGTCCGTCCGCGGCCACATGATCTTTACACTGGCTAATGGTCCATACTTCCCAAACTCCTTACACAGCATCTCCTCTGTCATCTAACACACACACACACACATACATTCACAGCAGAATGACAAAAACTAAACTCAAAAACACTACATTCAACACAAAAGGATATCAGAGTTTAGCATTATACATAAGGAAATCTATACCTACAATGTAACCAAACGGTTCTGAGGACAGTTTAAGATTCTAAATTAGAATCCAACTGTCAAAGGAGGCAAACTGATAGAACTGAGGGGGGTTCTAAACAGAGCTTTGAACTTCTGACCCCAGTGTTGTTACCTTTGGATTGATACAGCCGATATACAGGTTAGTTGTGGTTGGAACTGCAGGATCATCATCAAAGACTGCAGAGAAAACAAGAGTGTTTGGATTAGGCTCATGCTTTCTTCCACTGTCCTCTAATTCACATTAATCAGACACATACAGACACAAAAAATGTGGTTTGACATCAAATCTGTCTGTGATGAGATTGTCTGAGAGTGTCTGCTATTTTTTTTTTTTTTGTTAATTCTCTCAGGGGCCCAAACATTTTCATATCCTCTGTTCAAATAACTGAATTGTGGATGAGTTGACTACTGATCTCAGTATCAACGTGCTTGCTTTGGTTCATCCTAATTTTCATCCTGATTATGTAAGACAGTGGTTCTCAAAGTCGGGTCCCTGCATCCCCGGGGGTCCATGACCCATAACCAGGGGGTCTGTGAAATAATTTGCAATGAATTATAAAATTGTGCAGTATCAATAAAAAATTATGTAGCGGCCAAATGCAAATATTCCAGTCAAAATGTTCTGAAGCAATAGGCTTAATTACTATGATGTGTTCTGTAACACTGTTATGATAACTTCTGTTATGACTTGTTCAGAGCTTTCTGCCAGTGATTTGAATAAGGAGCAAGATAAGTTCATTATTTTAAAGTTGAAGCACTTACTGAAAGTCTGCTCTGGACTGGTCATTTTAAAAGTCTGGGTTTATTAGGACTATGCCTGTCTTGCTACTGTTCATTTCCTAAAAGCTTTTAAGATCAATTATTTGAAGAGTTTAACAGCTGTCAAGTTGAGTCCAAATGCAATTTGAATAAAATGACCCTCTGTTTAAAAGTATATAAGTGGTATTAACAATATTCAAATTGAGATGTGTTTCTGTTTATGACTATGAAACAAGTCTGAAGTAGTTTTAGAATTCAAATAGTTCCAATGGCATCTAAGAGCACAAATGGTAGTAAGCATATGTTTAATCTGTGTTACAATTATGAGGGGGTCCTTGGAGAATTTTCTCCCCTGTAAGGGGTCCCTGGCCCCAAAAAGTTTGAGAACCCCTGACGTAAGAATCATACTTGATCGTCGTGTCAGAGGTAAGTCGACGTCTGGGTAAATTCCTCCAGGATCATTTTTCTTCCTTTTATACCTCTCTTCTCGCTCCTCCTGGATTCTAGAAAAGAAGAGAGCACAGGGATGTAGTGTACAGATTCTATTCTTACAGCATTCCGTTTCTGCTAAGTAAACAGCACACTTTGATTTTGAGGAATAATTTTAGTTCACTTCAAATATAATTGTCGAAACATAGACATCATGCATGATCCCAACAGTAAAATCTGTCGTCTTTCTGCTGAGTTACAGAGACGTGATGAAAGCCATTAGTCGAGCAGACTGACAGTATGAGGAGAAATATCTCCTCTGAGAGCAGCTGAACTCGTTAGGAAACACACACATACTGTTTCAGCTCCTCTTTAAACAGCTCCAAATTACTCTTCTTCTTCTCTTCAGCTCTCTTCTTCACAACCTGACGGATAAGACACACACAAAAAATATCAGGAAAGAAATAAAGGAGAAAAAGTCATTCTTAGAGTCTATGATGGGTGAAGTTTGGGTTATGGTTTCCACACTAAGACAAAGCACACGTGCCTTTAGACAAACAGAGACCACCATGCACAGCAGACGAAACACACTGTATCTGTATGGAGGTGCAGATCAGGCTCTGAGAACCAGGCCCTGGAGCCACTGAATCATTTGGACATTGCATGTTAATAGTGTTCTTCTTACACAATCAGTCTCTCATTTATCAGATGCTGGGACACTGTATGTGAGTGGAAATGTACTGTACATACACACAGCAAGTTCATACTGAATGTTCTGATGGCTCAGACCTGACAGGTCCCCTTCACTTACAGTCTTCTTGGCTTCTGAAGGCTGGATTGGTGAGACATTCTGTGACACTGGGATGAATTTAGTAGAGGGTCTGTACAGTTTGCTCTTCTTCAATTCACCTGCTTCTTCCTCTGGTAAGAGATGGAGACAAATGGTATTTAGCACAAGCATGATATCATTCATTCATACACTTACAAACAGCAACTAACTCATTTAAGCCTGTATACTGCTAACACCGTACTGTACGTCTAACAAGCACTCTGGCCAAACAATTCTACTAATGCCTTAAATATTTGACGCGATCTACAAAGATGAATAAAGGCCGCATTAGCTTGTCTTCAGAATATCTATTAGAGTAGCATAACCAAACACAATGAACCATATGGACGTTGCCAGTGTTACACAACCTAGTTTTTCAGTCAAAGCTGAAACGGGCACAGGGTAACACAACCGAGATTTTCAGTCAAATCTATCACACAGAAATGCCCAGCATTTGTGCCAGGCAAATACATAGCAATACACTGTGTATAAAATAAATGTAGAGTGGAGAACATTCTAGATATGATTGTGATGATGACTAACCTTTAGTGGCATTCACAATCCCACCTCGAACAAAAGTCTTCACTCCACTCTTATCTTTACTATCAAAAGAAGCCAAAAATTCCTCAAAGACTTCAGCAGCTTTCTCCTCTTCCTGAAAGAGATTACAATACTTCAACAGTAAAATCTGCATGTAAACAAAGCCTTTTAAAAATCTGAATCTGACAGGTCTTTAGCATTTGAATAAAAAGCACTTGCACATATCAATTACACTGACAATACTAACAACAAATCTCTGATCTTTGGACATCATTCTAGATCACTGGTTCCATCTTATTCAGCAGAATTTTTAATGGAGGGATGGAACTGTAAAATTGTATAACACTCTTGTGAATTATACATGTATCTCCAAACAAGGACAAAGACATGGCTGCAGTACAATCTTACCTTTTTCTTCAGCTCCTCCTGCTCTCTTTTCGTTAATGTTCTCTTAACACCGACAGATTTCCCTTTTTTGTCAGCCATATTTACACTGTAAAGAATAAACTAAATTAATCATTCATAACTGCAGTTGATCACACAAACAGTTCAATAAACATTTTGCCACACTTCACCATTTCATCCTAACATATATATATATATATATGTGTGTATGTGTGTGTGTGTGTGTATACACACACACACACACACATATATGTGTGTATATATATATTATATATATACACACACACACACACACACACATGCTGCACTTGACAAATGTAAAGAATGTAAGCATGAAATGGTTTGTTTAACATCAGGTTACTGAATTGTCGTCCAATCCTTATAAAAGGTGACTTCAGAGGGAATTGCAATCAACACATTAAGCATCAAGCTCATTTAACGAATCAGAGTTTTAATGTATGCCAGAGCAAGCGTTGGCAAATGTGAGGTTTTTTTTATCTAAATGCAATGGCTACATCAATATCATATATCTGTACCGATGTGAAATCGAGTTCGATCCTGAGTGATACATACTGGACAAATGTGATGAGAGATCAATCACTTTTAACCCGTCAATTAGTGATAGATAGACAATGTGACAGTCAAGCCACCGCTAGCCCTGTAAACTGCGTAATCTGCTCCTAACACTGCGTTACTGCGAATATACACCAATTCCCAAACACTCGACTTCGCTTAACTGTTAGCATGTCCCAGGATTAGCCAGAAAGCTAGCTAGCTAGTTCGGTATTCTGCTTTGCCTGCTGCAACCACTGTAGTGGCTTTTGTCATTTGTTATACTTGATATGCATGAGAGAGCGAAACAATACATTACATTGCTGCAGTGTCTGAACAAGGTGTAAACCAGCAACACTGAAACTTACGGACCTTTTACAGTGAAAAGTGAACCTTACGTTTGTTGTTACTCCGCCATTTTGAATTAAACAGAAATGGAAGTAGCGGAATGATGACGTCAGGGTGCCAACAACAAATCAAAGAAGAAAACTATTGATTCTTTGAGACATGGACGCGTCAGGCAAGGCGTGAGACGCCCGATAACAACTGAATTGCTGAACTTAGAGTTTTGTGTTTACAGTTCAAAAGTGCAAAACGTAAAGAGTCCTGTACAGTACATGTTCCTGATAGATGTCTAAAATTCGCTGAGCCTTTTCCCCAGAACCTACTGAAAGTTGTGGCCATTTCTAGGTATGACCTCCGATGACATCCCTTCCTCCTGTTGAGTATGAACACACAAATTTACTGCAGTTACCCGGTTTGCGACATTCACTTCTCCTCCTTGACATTAGCACACTGGGCATCGTTTCAATGCCCTTGCACCTCAGACTACTCAAACGAACTGATCCATACTGTACAGTACACACGGTGTTCAGTGGATCAGCTGTTTGCAAGGCGCGAGAAGTCAAAATTGGTTTGTGGCTGGCACTAAGGTGCTCTGTTGTTGAAATTCAAAATCAGTCCTTGAAGTTAAAAGAAAAAGCCTTAAAGCCTTACTCCACAGTATGGGTATTAAATTTCTGTAAAGTTGAATTCTCATACACACACACACATATGTATGTGTATGTGTATGTGTGTGTGTATATATATATATATATATATATATATATATATATATACACACACACACACACACACACACACACACTGTGTATTCAGATTCAGTTGTTCAATAGTAGTGAGTGCATTGATCCAGTGCCAGAATTTCTGCATACTGCAGTAGTTGTCCAGATACTGACACAGTGACACTCAGTTGTATGTTGTATGTTGCATGTTGCGTTGTTTTGAATATTTAATTACTTCAGCGAGGAACTCTGGTAATTTTTTTAAATGTTCTTTAGGGACAAATAGAAAAGAAAACAAAACAAAACAAAAGTAATGGTCTGACCCCATTCTTTATCACCCTGCAATTCTCTGTCTCCATAAAAACCACTGTCACTCTTCACACCATGCTAAGCCCAACAACACCACTCAGACACATTCAGAATTTAAAATGTTTGACTGTAAATTTTATTCAGATGTGTTTTAACACAACATCCTGTAAACTTTCATGTGACTGTGTCATGGAAAACTTCATCTTTTTGCACTCTAACAGTGACATTTGTAAAAGTTTTTAAAATGGCTATGTCTTCCATTTGCAGCATTTCTATTACTCAATCTTAATACAGATCATCTCAACCACTCAATACATATTTACAATGAGTTATAGTATTCACGTTGAAAAACATTATTTTAGAAAATATTTTACTCAGACATTTGATACCATTCAAAAATAAATAGTAATGTATTAGTGTCTTTAAGCGGTTAAAAATCCAGCACAAGGTTTGAGTATCACATTCACTTCTGCAAAAGGCTTTCACCAGTTAATCATATTTCTTGGTTTATTGAAATACATTCTCAGCATCTTTCTTTATCATCGTGTCATTTATTATAATACTACTGCATTCTGGAGAGAGGTTGCCCACGGCAACAAACTACACGTGGACTTCACTGCAGAGTAACAGTTCGGCCCGCTCCTCTTCCTCTTCCTCCTCTGGTTCCTCCTCGTGCTCCTCTTCCTCTGCCTCTTCCTCCCTGTGCTCCTCTTCCTCCTCCTCCTCTTCCTCCCCTTGCTCCCTGTAGGCTGTCCCCTCTCCCTCTGCCCCGGCCCCGGCCCCGTCCCCGTCCCCGTCCCCTTTGATTCCTGATCCTCAGGTCAGTGAACCGTTCATTCAGGGTCAGACCCGTCTGTGGAAAAAGCAAAAAGGCTCAGTATAAGATTGACAGACAAAATCCACATAAGGCATCCGGATGAAATGATTTCAAATAGATAGCTCCAGATCGAGCCTTTGAGATGTCAGCACTCAAGGTTCAAGCTTCAAAACTGTTTTTTGTTTGTTTGTTTGTTTGTTTATGTATTTGCTTAGCAGTCAACTATGCAGCCACAAACAGCTGTAACGTGAGTCAAAACTCTCACTGTCTGTGTGCCTCTCTGTCTATCTGTCTGTCTGTCTGTTTGTTTGCCTGCTTGCTTGTATGTGTCTATGTTTGTTGCTGTCTCTTTTTATCTTTCTCCCTGTTCCTATAACTAGTGGTGCTGGATTTCAGACAACTGAATGCTCTTACCTGATTGGACGTTGCTTTGTAGTTGAAGCGTAATGGGATTCCTTTGGGTTGAGAGGGGGTGGAGCTTGTAGCTCCTTCAGATGACCTTCCTGCAGAGGAGGTCTGCTTTAGCCTCACCCTGAGACAGAGAGAGAAAGAAAGAGAGAGAAAGAGAGCAGACAACAGAAGTAGTTTAGAAGCAAAATTACTGCTGTCCCTAAATAGTAAATTAATTCCAACTACCACAAAACAGTTGAGTTTGGATGTGAAATGATATAATGTTTAAATTAATTAAACATGAATATATTTATGAAAGGATATTTGTATTGTAAAGTCAGAGGGCTTAAAATGAACTTACTTTGGTTCAGCAGGAGAGTTTGGTAATGATACTGTTAGTGTTGTTCCAGTAGAGGGCGCTGTCTGCCCTCTTTACAGAGGAGTGAATATGTGTGTGTGTGTGTGTGTGTGAGAGAGAGAGAGAGAGAGAGAGAGAGAGAGAGAATTTCCTTGAGCTGAGTACCAGAACCAGATTTTTGAATGATAAATCAGTTAAGTAACAGACTTCATAAACATCATTCTCACACTTACCCTCTGGCTTTCTGGTACCTCTCTATCTTCCCACTTGCTCCTGCTGTGGGAAACTAGGGAAAAAAACATAAATGGAAAAAAATATTAAGTTTCCCCTTAAAAAATCTTTGAAGATTTACATTGGCATAAAAATCAAAACTGTTTATAATAAATCACTTTATCAAAACATAAATTGAAAAATTAGTTCTCAAATTAATAAAAACAATGTGGCTTTTTCTATGGTAGGCCTACACTGCTGTGTTTGTTCATCAGATCCACAGGTCTTGAGTCATGCTGCAGTCTAGCTCTTTTGATCTTATGTTCAGCTGTGCTCTGCCATATAGACCTGTATTAATGTGGATCTGGTGGAGTCAGCTGTGCTCTGCCATACAGGCCTGTGTTAATTTGGGTCTGGTGGAGTACACCTGTCTGTATGCTGTGTGTTTGATAGTATAGGCCACCAGGTCAAAACACTCACCCCTCTGTTTAAAACAAATGGCCTACCCCCTCTCTGTGGAGTTCTCTGTCCTCGTGCTGAGACAGCGTTCCTAAAAGCACAACACACACACACACACAAAATAAAATCACATTCATGCTCAAATGCTATTTAAACCTCTTTTATATGGTTGTATTCTGTCTCTGTTGCAGTGGGTATTTCAGTGCTGGTATAACAGGTTAACTGTGAGCTGACAGATAGTTTATGTGACTTCATGTGCCACTGTAGCATCTGTCCTTTTATAACACGGGCAGGGTTACATAGAGGAGCGTATATTCCGTCACCATCAAACAGATGACTGAAGTATGATGTGTTTATGTATTTGAATGTACTGTAAGGTAATAATAACAGTGTCCAATAGTACATTAAAAGAGATACAGAAGTCACATTACCATACAGATCTGCTCTTTATAAAGACAACAACAAAATAATGAGTCAGTAGGACTATTCTCCAGTGTTTTCACAGACATGGGCTGAGAATTACATAACAGAGTGGACTCGGTTCCAGGGCTGCATTCCATTCTGTTACTTTATACAGCAAAAGGCAGAGAAAACAGGGGAGTGGTACACTTAGCCATTCTGGTCTCCAGACAAGTGAAACCATAAGACCAAAAAAGGAATCCCTACCTGCCAAGTCCTCTTCCTCGTCCTCGTCCTCGATAGGAATTGAATGCACCCCTTGACGGAGCTTTGTCCTGAGCAATCTGTCCTTCAGCCTAAGGGGATAAAGAAATATTTTGAAATATTGCAAAAACACACAGAAGCCTGTGTAATATCAAACACACAACAACACCCAGCCGCCCAGTCCTCATTGAATTTAGCCTCCTGTCACAGGTGGAAACTGATGAGCATACCATGCAGTTGATAAGGCTCAAATCCCACACAGTCGTGAAGGGTACCCATGCAAGTGGAAGAATGTGAGGCAGGATGTAAACAAAATACGTCATTTTGTCACATGAGAACCAAGATGCCACCTGCAGGTGGAGATTCCTCTGCCCAGGGTGTTAGCTGTGACGATGCGTTTCAAACATTTTATTCAGTGCGAAGAAATTTGGATGTTGCTGTCACCCGAAGACCCAGTCGTCACGGAAAGTGCACTGAGCAACTACAGAGGATTACCATTTCAGAAACAAAGATTGATGCCATTTCATCAAAGAGGGACAAGCTACCCAAGGCATCCTACGAAGTGAGTGCAGTGACAGTTCTCTCAAGGAATGCAGAGAATGTGCCGCGACAGGCTGATATCACTGCCAGTGGAGTGGCTTAATGCATCGACCCAACAAAGCCAAATGGGAGTACTGACCATTGGCAACAGCAAGGTGCCAGACCCTCTGCCAGGGCTCTGAAAAGCTAAAAGGTCAGTTATTACCTTGACACCGGTAAACTCAAATGTAGCTAGATCTGTGAACCCCAGGCATCATCACAGCAGTGTAGGCAGGCCTGCAAACTACAACAGTAGTTTCAGAGAAAACCCTTAGCCCCAAAGGCTGCAGAACAGATTTGAATGCCTAAGAGACTTGGGAAAGGAATATCCAAGGGAAGAGACTGAAAGTAGAAAGAGCTCGGTACCACTTTATAATGAGACTACCCTTATAACGGGTTCGTGAATGATTTATAATTAGATTATTAATTAGGTCGTGAACACTTTATAAATCATTTATAAGCTGTTATAAACCGTTAAATAAAAAGCGCAACAGTGACCTGTTGCTTGCCAAATAGTGATCCTATATTTATGTGTACTGTTAAGCCTCCGATCTCATTGGTTACTTAGCTTACTTTGTCCTCTCCATCAGCCAGCATTTATACCTGTCAGCCCCATCCGAAATTTGTTAATAAGTTAATAAGCATATCTTAACAGTCAAAAAGCTTCATTCACATGTCCACTTATTGCATATCAAATTTTCATATCAAATTACCAAATTCATGCACTAAGGCCGCAATATTGTCTACCATGACATTTTCAGCATACTATCAGCAGCTGTCCTCATTATTATCACGAGGGTTGATATGACATATGCTATCATATTAAAGTGGCATATTGTGATGTGTGTTGGGGGTAAATGGGTGGAGCTTCCCAGCGTGCCTTGGGTGGATGGACTGTTGTTTAACCCCAGCTCGCTATTGTTCTGTTTATGTTTCCTGTTGTGGCTAGTAGAAGTGTATGTGTATTGTTCATCATGTAGTCTTTGTGCTGTATTGTCAGTTGTGTTGTGATAGTTTAATGTAATCTGTGTACCGTAAATGTAATTCTCTGCGTGAATGATGTACTTCCCTCCTACTGTGTTAGTATTATGTTACTTCCTGGTTTGTACTGTTGCCAAATAAAAGGCACTGTATTCACTCTAGAGAAAATTCAGCCACTCATTAGTAAATGCTGAGGTGTTTTACACTTTACATTAAGGCTACCTTCTTCCAGTTATAAATGTTACAGACTAATTAGTAAATAGTGATGTGTTTTACACTTTATTATAAGGCTCCCTTTTGACAGTTATAAATGTTGGTAACTAATTAATAAATGGTCATAAAAATGAGATGAGGCTGACATTTTAACATGCTCACTGATAGAAGGAGAACATAAAGTAAGCTAAGCAACTAGCAAGATCTGAGATTTAACAGAATAGATACATGAAAAGTTCAGCAATAACTTTGCATCAATGTATGAAAACTGAGTTATAAGTTGTTCATAATTACTTAATAATGATTTATAAAGTGTTTACAACTTAATTAATAACGCAATTGTAAACCATTTATGAATCTTTTATAAGGGTAGTCTTATTGCAAAGTGGTACCCATATGTTCAACCCACAACCCTAATTCTTGGTGACTCTGCTGTCAGACATGCAGATGGAAAAGGGATGCTGCTGCCGTCCAAAAGCAGCTGTCTCCGACACACAAGAAAAAGACTTTCAGAAATAGTGTCAAAACATAAAACTATCAAATGCATTATTGTGCATGCTGGTGCAAATGACAGGTACAGGGCACAGTATTACCTCCAAGAAGATTTTAAGGGAATTGTGCACTAAATGTGCTAGGAATGCAAACTTTTATCAGTAGTCCATAAGGGTGTAACGGTTCAGACACAGAGACCGAAACCGTGATACAAACGTCCACGGTTGCAATCCCATGTCCCCTCCACCCTCCCAACCCCAATGCGCTGCCAACCACTGCAGGTGCAGCCTGTTGAGCTCTCATTATGTTACTAATGTAACCAAACTCATTTTTCATTTCACAGTTAACACTATAATACATGTGAAATTTTTATTCTTTATTCTTTTTTTATTCAAAACTGAAGTACATACTGAACCGTGACTTTGGTGTATCATTAAACCCCTAGTAGTCCACTCCAAGCACAGGGAAGTTTTGTGTTTTCCCAGCTGCTCAGCCTAAACACCTGGCTTGCAAAAACATGTTTTTCAACTGGAATTAACTTTATAGACATTTTCAACCTATTCTGGAATCACAGAGAATATTTCAGACCAAATAGCACAGAACTCAGCTGCACAGGGACCAAAGTTCTAAGTGACAACAATCTTTTCTCCCTCCATCACTCAGTGACCTTGGGGCCCTGTGATAAGTGCTCGACAACTTTACAGAGTGAACAAGAAGAAAACAACAAGAACTCTGTGGAACATCTGCCCCCACAAACAGAGCTGTGCCCAACCACCTCCACTGGAATCACACAAGAGCATGACAAAAACAAGGACATTGTTGGAATGATGCAAAGCCAATTACCTGCTCCAAACTCCCTGGGATCTCAGTAGTCAAATGGAGATTGTGAGCGCACAGAAACAGATAACATTGGCGTGCAGCAGCCAACATTATCACCTCCCAAACCTGAGGACAGGCTATCTGACAAGGAGGGCCATGAGGTACCAGTGCATGACCCAATCAGGGAGAGCTATGCTGAGGTAGACACACCAACATCCCACCCCAATTTCCTTGATTCCTTGTCACCATCCCCAACCCATTATCTGACGTTCCATGAAAGTATGGAGAGGCTGCTGTCAACTGGCACGCTGTCTTTTTCTAGCCTAAGATCCAATCCCCAGGGCCCAGCACCCAAATCACTTGCTCCATTCCCACCATTCCCACTCCCCACATTATCTCCTTCCCACGTCAAACCCACCTCTCTACCTCCAGCAGTTTGCCCAACTATCAAAGAGAAACTCCCCGAAGAGATTCGTAGACAATTCATAGACAAGAGCTGCCGTGGAGAAGCACTAAGTCTCGCCGAGGTGTCTATTTATAAAAACTCCTGGTCCAAGTCAGGGCACTGTGTGCTCACATACTCAGCGATACCTGTCCTAGTCAGAAAGAGAACCAATAAGCATTTTTCAGAGAAAGCTGTCAACTTCCTAAATTAAAGCATGTTCCAAATCAATATGAATCTTTTAAACCCTCTACACTTACTGTAAAGCCAGCAGTTCTGAACATTAGATCTCTTTTAAACAAGTCATTTCTAATTAATGATCTTATTTGCACACATAAACTTTTTAATTTTTTAATTTTATCTGAAACATGGTTGGATCAAGCAAGCGGTACTACTGCCTTCGTTGAATCAGCTCCTCCAAACTTCACTTTTATGAGTGCTGCTAGAACAGACAGAAGAGGAGGGGGAATAGCCACACTATTCAGAGAATCTTTTCAGTGCAATGAGACTTTATATCATTTAAATGCCTATGCACATTAAGTGTTCTCCTCAGATTTGGGTAATATCCATTTACAGGCCTTCAAAATGCTCAATTTTCTTGATGAGCTAAGCGAACTATCTGTAATTTTTCTGTAATTTGTACAGATTTTGATTGTTTTATCATATCAGGAGATTTAAACTTGCATGTAGATAAACCGGAAAACAGGTATGCTAAGGAACTAAATGCACTACTTGATACTTTCAGCCTAACACAGCATGCACAGGGGGTGACTCACTCTCTTGGTCATACCCTGGACCTTGTCATCACAAAGGGTTTCAATATCTCTACAACCATCAAGGACTTGGCCTTATCTGATCATTTCTGTGGGTTCTTTGAAGTGTCTATGTTCCCACACATTTGGAATAGATTTATGACTGTAAAAAAAGTCACAAATGATCACACAGGTGCTCTCTTTCAGCAGGCATTTTCAAGGACCTCAAATAAACTGTCAGAATCTGTAGATGATTTGCTGAATAATTTTAATTCAAAAATGGTAAATATTATGGATGACATTGCTCCAGTGAAAGTTAGGACAGTCACAAACAAACAGAAAGCACCATGGGAACAATCTGTTAAACTCCTGAAAAGTGAGTGTAGGAAGACTGAAAGAAAATGGTGCAAATACAAACTCCAGATCCACTATGAAATCCATAAAGAGATGCTTTGCAAATGTAATGCTTGCGAAGCAAGACAGTCTTTTTTCTCTAACATCATCAGTAGTAATATATACAATACTCATGTTCTATTTGCAACCATCGAGAAGCTAACTAACCCCCCTTCATATTTGGCATCTGAACTTCACTCTGTTAATAGGTGCAATGAGTTTGCGCCCTTTTTCAGAGGTAAAATTGATAAAATCAGGCAGAACATATCCTCTCAATTACGAATTACTCAACACTTGGAATTACCAGCGACAAAGCAAGGGGAACTCAGCTTGATGTCAAGATTTAGTTTGAAAGACAATGACACGCTGGAAAAAACACTAAAAAAATCTGAACTCTTCCACGTGCTGCTTAGACATTTTACCAACCTCAAATCTGTTTTTCACCTCATGGCAGCAGATGTGCTTAAAATTGTAAATGTGTCACTGCTGTCTGGCACATTCCCTAAGACCCTGAAAACAGTTGTCATAAAGCCCCTACTTAAAAAGAATAATCTAGATGCTTCCATACTGAAAAATTATTAGCTTGTTTCCAATCTACCATTTCTTAGCAAAATTATTGAAAAAGTAGGTTTTAATCAACTAACTGCCTTCTTAACGTCAAATTGGTATTTTGATGACTTTCAGTCAGGCTTCTGTGCTAAGCACAGCACTGAAACAGCTCTCATTAAAGTTTTAAATGACATATGCCTTAATGCCGATTCAGGCAAAACATCAGTCCCAGCGTTACTGGATCTTAGTGCAGCCTTTGACACTGTTGATCATAACATATTACTACATAGACTGGAACATTACGCTGGATTTTCAGGTACAGTTATCAAGTGGCTCAGGTCATACTTCGAAGACAAGAGCTTCTTTGTTGCCATTGGAAACTATATCTCAACACCAAGATCCTTGACCTGTGGTGTCCCCCAGGAGTCGATCTTAGGGCTTTTATTATTCAACCTTAATATGCCCCCACTTGAACAATCATTAAAGACAATAAGATTTCTTATCATAGCTATGATGATAACCCTCAAATTTACCTAGCTCTCTCACCTAATGACTTTGGTCCCCTAGAATCTCTCTGTTAATGCACAGACCAAATTAACAGCTGGATGTCTCAAAGTGTCCTTCAGCTGGCTGAGTAAGGACAAAACTGAAATAACCTTATTTCGGAAAAATGAGGAGACTCAGGATTGCTACTCATCTTACACTAAAGGACTGAAAGCAAAGAACACAGTTAAAAACCTTGGTGTCTTAATTGATTGTGATCTCAGTTTTAACAACCATGTGAAAGCAATAACTAAATCAGCTGTTTACCATCTCAAAAACATAGGCAAACTTAGAGGCCTTATGTCAAAACATGATTTAGAAAAACCCATTCATGTTTTATTGCCAGCAGGGTTGACTACTGCTAGTCTTTTCACAGGCCTTCCTAAACAAAACTACCAAACAGCTTCAGCTTGTACAAAATACAGCTGCTAGAGGGGACCGGAGGGTGTGCTCCAATTATCGTGGTATCACACTGCTCAGCCTCCCTGGGAAAGCCTACTCCAGGGTACTGGAAAGGAGCCTGCAGCCGATTGTCGAACCTCGGATCCAGGAGGAACAATGTGGATTCCGCCCTGGCCGTGGAACAGCGGACCAGC
Source organism: Chanos chanos (assembly GCF_902362185.1). Classification (NCBI taxonomy): domain Eukaryota; kingdom Metazoa; phylum Chordata; class Actinopteri; order Gonorynchiformes; family Chanidae; genus Chanos; species Chanos chanos. Next base: position 25,659,144 of record NC_044502.1, read on the forward strand.
TGTTCACCCTTCCACAGATGCTGGAGGGATCATGGGAGTTTGCCAATCCAGTCTACATGTGTTTTGTGGACCTGGAGAAGGCTTACGACCGTGTTCCCCGGAGTGTCCTGTGGGGGGTACTGCGGGAGTATGGGGTGCCAGGTTCGCTGCTGCCAGCCATTTGGTCCCTGTATAACCGTAGTGAGAGCTGTGTCCGTATTCTCGCCACAAAGTCAAACTCATTCCCAGTGAGTGTTGGACTCCGTCAGGGCTGTACCTTGTCTCCGATCTTGTTCTTAATTTTCATGGACAGGATCTCAAGGCGCAGTCGGGGTGAGGAAGGTGTCCAGTACGGTGGCCTCAGGATTGCGTCTCTGCTTTTTGCAGATGATGTGGTTCTGTTGGCCTCATCAAACTGTGACCTCCAGCACGCATTGGGGCAGTTTGCAGCCAAGTGTGAGGCGGTCGGGATGAGGATCAGCACCTCGAAGTCCAAGGCCATGGTCCTATGCCGGAAAAAGGTGGCTTGCCCCCTCCGAGTTGGGACGGAGTTTCTGCCTCAAGTGGAGGAGTTCAAGTATCTCGGGGTCTTGTTCACGACTGAGGGTAAAATGGAGTGGGAGATCAACAGGCGGATTGGGGTGGCGGCGGCAGTCATGCAGTCGTTGTACCGGACTGTCGTGGTGAAGAAGGAGCTGAGTCAGAAGGCAAGGCTCTCAATTTACGAGTCGATCTTTGTTCCAACCCTCACCTATGGTCATGAGCTCTGGGTAGTGACCGAAAGAATGAGATCATGGATACAAGAGGCAGAAATGAGCTTCCTCCACAGGGTGGCCGGGCGCACCCTTAGGGATAGGGTGAGGAGCTCGGACACCCGGGAGGAGCTTGGAGTAGAGCCGCTGCTCCTCCGCATTGAAAGGACCCAGTTGAGGTGGTTCAGGCACCTAGTCAGGATGCCTCCTGGGCGCCTCCCTATGGAGGTGTTCTGGGTACGACCAACTGGGAGGAGACCCCGGGGAAGACCCAGGACACGTTGGGAGAATTATATATCTCAGCTGGCCTGGGAATGCCTTGGGATTCCCCAGGAGGAGCTGGTGGATGTAGCCAGAGAAAGGGATGTCTGGGCTACCCTCCTCAGCCTGCTGCCACCGCGACCCGGTTCCGGATAAGCGGCAGAAAATGATGATGATGATGATTTTTCTCCAATGTTCTTTTAGCTGATCTAATGCACTCTTCCTTTTTAATCTTTTATTTTTCTGTGTTCTTTTAACCATTTTTATGCACTCTACCTTTTTTATCTCTTATTTTTCTAAGTTCTGTCTGCTCATTTGTAAAGCACTTTGAATGACCAATTTGTATGAATTGTGCTATATAAATAAACTTGCCTTGCCTTGCCTCGCCTTCCATGGCCCCAGCTCTCCACCGCTGCTAACGGAAGAAAAAAGATCAGGACTAAACCAACTACTGTCAACCACTACACCTGCCTAGACGCCTTGGCTAGCTACCCTCAGACAGTATGCAGTATACACAATCCCAACCACCAACAAAAATGGAACTAACAATCTGAAAATTGCCTCAGCAGCAGTGATGCTAGAGATGCTAGGCTGCAAAACCCAAGATGCCAACCATCCTCTATGGAAACCAAGCCTGGACACCAAGGTGAAGACAACACAGGTGAAACCAAGGTGAAGACGACACAGGTGAAACCAAGGTGAAGATGATACAGAAGGAGGTCAGGAAGGTATCTGATCTACAGAAGGGTGTAATGATGGAGGACACGTCCATCATCACTAAGGCCCTGGAATCTGTGAAACAGCCACATGGCGGAGAAACATGAAAGAAGCAGAAGTAAAAAAAAAAAAAAATCCTCTTCTCCAGAGAACTATCCAAAATATTCTCTCAGTTCCAGCACAGTAAAACACCAATCATAGGCCCAAAGAGCCAGGAGCCACAACTGAACAGTACTAGAAGAGCATAAGGGAAAAAGAGTCAACACAAAACACAACACCAGTGCTCTGAGACCTGAAAAAAGAGTACCGCAGTCTTCCAGAGCAGGAAGCAGTCATTATCACAACAGCAGATGTCCAATAATGGTTCACAAAAATGAAGAACTGGGAAACACCAAGCCCTGACGTGATCAACACCTCTTGGCCAAAGAAACTGACAGCTCTGACCCCTGACCCAGGCTGACTCTGTATACCTGCCCAGGAGCAGTAATGAACCAGTCTGCTAGCAGCAGACTCCCACCCTGACTGGCTGACCCAAGGTTGAAAAGCACTGGTCATAAGAGACCTCAGAAAGGGAGCAGCACCATCCACCTGTAAATTAATAACCTGCCCATCCACAATGTGGAAGCTCCTGTCAAGCGTAATAGCCTCTAAGTTGAATGGACATATGTGGAGAAACATATGCACCTCACAGTAGGGGATTAGAAACAACACTGGAGACTCAGCTAGTGATAGACAGAGCCTTCCACCAAGACTACAGTACCAAAAAGACCAACTTCAGCATAGCCTGGATTGATTGCTAGAAAACATACAACTCAATACCCTACCAATGGACACTTGAATGCCTAATAATACAGTAGCAGCCCATGGCCATAAAGACTAGTGGGGCGGACACTGGCTCCAGCTCCTGAATAGCTAGCCATGCCCACTTTTGATATTGTTTTAATAGTTTAATACTTATTATATTAATTAAGTGTAATAATTACTATATTAGAGAATAGACAGTACACACCTGTCTATTCTCTAAATGGGACAAGACCGACAACTGGTTAGTTAGCTAGGTAGCAAGGTCTGCTACGTTTGAGAAAACCCAAAAATATGGCGTAGCCAACCAGGACAATAAATAGGAGAGCTTTAATGTTACTTTTAATCACAAAATACAGAAAACGCAGCTGTCGGCTGATGATGATACCAAAACATATCACTAGCTACCTCAGAAACTACCGGTAGTTAACCACTGTATCATATCATTTGTACTGTTTAAGCAATTCCAACCAGTATTGGCTACACTGTTTTCTAATTAAAGGCTGATACGTTATGCCTTTAACTGTAAATTGGGGAATTTGTAGTTTTGGTGAGTAACTCAAAAGTAAAGAAATGAGCAGGGGCAGTTTGTTCCTTTGGGTATTTGGGCAACGCACCACTAAAGGTGGAAAAGAAAGGCATTTTTCTGTCACATTCTGTATTGTGCTAGCTGTGACTGTTCTAGATAGTTTGTCCTGCTTCTGAATATCATAGTCCAATCGGCATCACGTCGTTTTCCGTCAAGTACCGCCCCCTTTCGGGCGATTTCAGTCTGATTGAAAATTGCCCAGATCGTTCTAATAGACTCTCATGTTAAGGCATTTTTTTCGATTTGCAGGCACTGCAGTGCAATCTGTATGGGTTCCGGGAGGGCTTGCACTGGCGTTCTTCCGTCATAAGTAACCTGGTGTAGGGCTCACCAGGGCAGCCAGCAATCTTGTCATATTCAAGGTCTACATGGCTAATGTTAGCTCAACTCACAGCAACTTGATCGTGTCATTAAGAGAAATACCGTTTATGTTTTTGTTTATGTGTGAAGAGTACGTTAGCGGTGTTGCTAATTTACCAATGTCAGGAGGCATTTCGCACGCTTAGTAAAAAACCAACTGTTTAAATTGTGATGTTGTCTTAATTTGGTGATTAAGTCAGGGATAACGGTTGACGAGCCGTCCCGACATGAAAATACTGGACAAAACGTAGGCAAACTCAGCCTCGAATTGCGGTGTGGCAATGCTTAGTAACAAATAAGCTCCGAATAGCCTTTTAAAATCCGTGTATCATTCATTCTTTTCATTTTCAACTGTGAATCCAAAATTGGAAAATGAAAAATGATTCGTTATTTCATTATTCGTTTCAGTTTTGCTAGCCTTGACGATCAACCTCTGAAGATCGATCCTGCCTCATCGCAGGATTTCAAAAATTATTATTAAAACACCTACTACAACCATATTTGAGAACCTTTAGTTGCCCAGTCTAAACTGTTGGAAATATGTTACGTTGTTAAGTAGCTCGCTTATTAAATACTTGCACGTGAGCTATAACAACAGTGGTGGGGCTACTGTTATTTTAATGTATTTGATTGCTTTGTATGGGTATTATTAATTCACAATTAATATATTGAAGACTGGTATATAATAGCAAAGTTACAGCTGCAGCGCAGTCCCCATTATGCTTGCATAGGTGGATACAGTACAGCCAAAGTTTGTTGTAAATTACGTTACAAGTGCACAGGTTTGTGTTGTAAAGTTTTATTTCAACATTGTGAGGAGACGCAGTATGTCAATTACAACGTGTAGGCTACTTATCCAAAAAAAAGCAACGTTGATGTCCATCGCCTAACACATGTGGTGCAGATGTTCTGGCATTTGTTCACGTGACAGAGATAATAATTACGAATGTCCGGCGCATAATTATGTAGCAGTGTAACATCCACATGGTGTCCGAAATGTATAAACAGCTGTCTGCCCTTATCCCCTAGTGAGTGAGTGGGTGGACAAGTGGACATTTCGAATACAGCTCATGATTGATCGTCAAGGCAAACAAAACTGAATCAAGCTAACAAGACTTCAGAGTCACACAAATTGGCCAAATTAAATATCAAAATCAAGTTTGGCCCATGGCCCTTTTTCCATTTACCATTTTTGATCTGAGCATGAAATCGAAAATACAAGAAAAAAAACATTATTTGTTTTTTGGTATCAGATTCATAAACGAATAACAAATAAAAAATCGTTTTTTCATTTCCCGATTTTGGATTCTCAATTGAATATGAAAAGAACGAATGATACACAGATTTTTTAAGAGAAGCAGACGTCGTATTTTGTTACCTCGGTAAATCATGGTGTTGTGTTAATTTGGTGATTGTTAGGGATGACGGTTGACAAACTGTCCAGATATGGAAATATTAGATGTGGTACAGGGAAATTTCACTTCAAGTCGTTGAATCTGCTCTGCCAGTGCCTTTCACTATGCATTTAAGCCTATGCATTTGTACAAAGGAAATGTTATTGTTAATCTAAAAAGCTCACCTGTTCATGGTGCTACTTTTGGAAGATTGCTTGATTAATGTAAAAATGATTCTGTAGAGAATAACAGACTGTGTAAAATTTTGTCGAGCCTTTGAGTTGGCCTTGTGTGGACATAATGACAGTGAAAACTTGAAAAGAATTAAAACTTTTCTCAGAAATACTGTGACCCAGGAGAGGCTGAATGCATTAGCCATGCCATCAATGGAAAAGAGACTGGTGACTGAGATGACTGACTTTAACCACAGTAATTGAGACATTTGCAGGCCAGCAGGAAAGGAGAGCAAAATTTATGTTCAGGCAGTACTACTGACTAGTGTTGAGGCAACATTACAGTGTGTTGTGTTGTTTTTAGATTTGCTTTTTTTTTTTTTTTGCCAGGCTATGAAGTGCTCCAGTTTGTTTGCCCCCCACCCAAAAAAAACCACAACTATGCCCCCACCCCAAAAATGTTTAGCACCAGCTGCCACTGGTAATGAGTAGTGTAATTACTTTTCAAAAGGAGTAACGAGTCAAGTAATCGCATTACAATTTAAATTGGTAATTTATGACTGATTACTTTTTTTGAGTAACTACCCCAACACTACCTGTAAACATACCAGCCAGCAGCCCACATAATGCTGCGGTACCCAACACATTTCAAAGATGAGCACTAGGCTATCCTAACCACATAGCCATGTATTCTTGTCATACCATTCTCGCGAAAATGTCTGATTGTAGCTTTTCCCTTTGTCCTTTGTTTGCTGAGTAATGTTAATGTCTGGTCTATCAGGGCCAAGATTACTAACTTGTCTTGTAATTTTAGTCTTTCAATTTTTTTTTTTAAATAAACTCTACACTGTGAGACACAGCATGCGCAGCAATGATGACTGTCATTTTAGTAGTAGTCTAAACGTGCGGACTAACTCAAGAAAACGGTAGAGTGCTGCACAGTAGGGGAGTAGGGCAGACTCGTTGCTGCCCCAATGAGCCTCTATTGGTGCTTATTACAGTTCCCGTCTTTGACCACAAGGCGCTATAATAAATCTGCCAGCAAAAGCAGGGCATTGAGGCGTCCTGCCCCAATATTGCGTGATGCACTAAATTGAGACCAAATCACTCAAATGACGACTTTAACTTTCAAAGATCAAAAGTTCTTGACTAGTTTGATTCATTGCACAGAAACTATTTAATACTTCATGCAATGTAAATTATGATGTATTAACGTGGAAAAATGCTTCACAAGGAGGAACTATGTTTTTGGGTGGGTGATTTTTTAGTGCGGCTCTAATACTACATAAAGTCAACATGACACCAGTTGGAAGGAAGGGGGGAGGGGTCAAGAAAGTATGAAGACCACTGCTCTGAATGAGACATGAATGAAACATCCACATGTACAGCCAAGCAATAGCTTCCAAGGCTAAAAGATATGGGATGTTGATCCCTGTGGGGAAATTCATCCTCTGCATTTGACCCATCCTATATGTGCAGTGGGCAGCCGCAGTACAGCGCCCAGGGACCAACTCTACTTCTTTTGCCAGTGCCTTGGTCAAGGGCACTGAAAGGAGTATTAACCCTAACATACATGTCTTTGATGGTGGGAGGGAACCAGAGCACCCTGAGGAAACACAAGCAAACACAGGGAGAACATGCAAATTCCACAAAAAAAGGACATGGGATGGCTGGGATTCTAACCCAAGGCCTTCTTGCTGTGAGGCACCAGTGCTAACCACTGAGCCACCATGAAGCAAGGGTGGTTGACATGGGGCAATCCTACCAATGGCTGGAAAAGCACCTGGCAGCATTCTGCAATATGCGAGCAGGACCAGAAGTGGGTAGAGTAAGCAAAAACTGTACTCAGGAAAAAGTATTGTTACTTTATAATAATAATGATTCAAGTATAAGTAAAAGTACTCATCAAAATAACAGCTTGAGTATGAGTAAAAAAGAATCTCAGATAATGACTACTCAAGTAGTGAGTAAGTTATACTGAATATCAGTTATGCACAAAATAAATTTAAAAATTTAAAAATTTAAAGTGCTTGTCTAATAAACACAACACATAATCTGCTAATTGAAGCACTTAATCGTATTCCTAATAATAATAATAATAATAATAATAATAATAATAAATTAAATATTTACCAAATAACATAAATTAAGGCAATTTTGCCGCAGGTTAGTTTCATAAGTCTTCCAAATTAGCTTAATGGTAATAAAATCTCTTTGATTTTTTCTTAACATAAATCTTTTGAAACCAATACCAAAGTCACAACACTGTTTAGTCTCTTAAAATTTAACACAGTCCTGGTCTTCATTTATGTTTGTCCATTGATGTTTGTCTGAACCTTTGGGTGTGTGTGTACACGTGTGTATTTGAGAGGGTGAATATTGATCCTGTCTTAAAGAATTACTCAGTAAGGTGACTTTGAGCTCCAGTCAACATAAAGACAAGCGTCAAATAGCAGAGCCATTCTATCCTATGTGCTTAGTAAAACTATGTGCTTGGATGCACTACCGAAATATCAGCTGTGCAACAGACATTCTTAACACACTCATCTAAAGTTGGCAACACCTTGTCTTTCAGTGATTTCATGTATGTGTGTAGGGTGGCACGGTGGTGCAGTGGGTGGCGCTGTCGCCTCACAGCTGTGGCCAGAGTCCTTTCTGTCTGAAGTTTGCATGTTCTCACCGTGTCTGTGTGTGCTTCCTTCGAGAGCTCCGGTTTCCTCCCAGAGTCCAAAGACAAGCAGGTTAGGTGAACTGGAGACACTAAATTGCCCCTTGGTGTGAATGTGTGTGTGAGTTTGTTTGTGTGTCTGCCCTGCGATGTTTCCCCGCCTTTCGCCCTATGAGCGCTGGGATAGGCTCCAGCACCCCCCGTGGCCCTAATTAGGATAAGCAGCTTAGACAGTGAGTGAGTGCAGGGTTGTAGCTAAGAATTCTGAGCCCCCATGCTCCATAACCAACGGAGTTTGAGTTTTGAGTTTTGAGTTTCAAAACATAAAGCACATTAGGACATTAGAATATGAAAATATCAGGCAAACAATTCAGACTATAAATTTAAAACCAGATAATTTGATAACTAACTGTAGGGGCTGCCAGGCCCGTAGACCATACTACCCATAATTCCCTGCTTGACCCCATGGGTAATATGAACCCATCTTCTCAGCTTTCACTGTAATGGTATTGAATACAGCAATGGAGCCAGATACAAGACACAGTGATGACGCAATTTTCGCCATAAAACCGCAGAAAAATCCAAATTCTCCTCTCTCTTCAATTCTCCAACGCTCTAGCAGCAGCTTGCTAGCAGCGGGTGTCTCTAGCGGGTGTTCTCGCCTGCATAAAGAGACACCGTTACTCCCTGGCATTGGATCTCTCGGGCGAGTGATTCTATCGGGATAAAGAGGCACTGTTTCTCTGCCAAAGAAAAGAACAAGGAAACAACGAAGCGAGATATTTGTACAGCCAAAGTTTTAATGTACTTTCTCTCGCAAAGTTGTGACTTTAACTGCAACCGGCTAATTACACTGTAACGCACACAGTATTTGACGGAGGAAAAGGCGCCGGATCCCTTTTCATTTCTTAAAACGTCGACTAACCAAATCAAGAACCCTTCAAGATCATCGGACAAGCGACGGAGCCCCGAAGATCTTCAAGCAACGAGGAAAAAAATTTCTCCCTGGACCTGCGAATCGCACTGCTCATCAGGCCACCAAAGACGCATCTTCGGTCACCACGCAATGAGCTATTCAAAGTAAGGCTGGCATCTGGGCACACTTTAGTCTTAAGGTTATATGCAGTTAACGTGAAGGAAGTGTTGTTATTTGAATTCTTTTATGATTTAAATGTACACACTGTATTTCATGCACAATGCGGTTTTTAGTAGTTTGTTATTTTCTTTTGGTTACAACTTATGAAGGATAGATCTGGCATGTGTTCTTTCTCTCTCTAACTCCCTTTTTCTAATTGCACACCTCCAACATTGGGATTGCAGTGTGAGTTAAGGGTTGGGTAGAGTTGTTGAGTTTAGGGCCTATTTGCTTGAGACTAGCTCTCTAGTTAGAGATTCTTTGTTCTCTCACACACACATGCTTCTTGTTGCCCATCCCCACTCTCGTTGGTGCCAAGCACACATGCTTGCGCACTACATCCTCATACCACGCATACCTCTTGCCTGTGCGCATGCGCACAGCCTCTCTCCCTGGCTCCTCCTTCTCTTTTCTGTGCGCCTGCGCACAGCCTCTCTCCCTTGCTCCTCCCTCTCTCTTCAGTGCACAGCTGGGCACACGCCCGCATACACGCATGCTCTCTCTCTCTCTCACACACACACACACACACACACGCATCTCTGCTCTAACACTCATTCGCTGAATACTTGTACATAGCCTCATCACCATTATATTACCATTCACGCTTTGATCGTTCTATTTGCTGCTGATTGTACCATATCAGTATTAGTCTGGCAGGTAGTATTCATTGTGTTAATAAATAGAATCTTTGAAATAAATTGTTGTCCTGTCTGTTTCTGCCACAGTATTCACTGAATGCCAACCTCTGCCATCAAAGTACTCCCAATTACATTCATCAACCTGGTTGTTCATGAGTGTTATGGATTTAGTAGAGTAATTGTAATACATTAGTACTGCAATACTCTCTAAGACAGCAGCACAGTGTTACAGCTAGCTTATTCCATTAATCTTAGTTGTTTACTTGTAAAATATTGAACACCCAAATTAATGGTTAATAACTTTATGAGACTGATTTATTAATCCTATTGCACCTACATCTTTTGGTGCCCCTGTGTTAGGACTGCAATTGTACCTACATAACACTGTAGATAACAATATAACTATATCAGACCAGCAATTAGAATGTTTTACTCCCCTTCAAGCGACCAAATTAACCTCACTAATTTCATCATCAAAATCACCAACTTGTGTATTAGATCCCTTACCTACATGTTTCCTCAAACAGGTACTACCAGTAGTCATCAAACCTCTTCTAAAAATAATCAATTCCTCCCTTAGCACTGGCTATGTACCTAAAGGGAACAGCCCTCTTATGGCTTAAGTCCTACTTGACTGATCGTTATCAGTTTGTCGATGTAAATGGTGACTTCTCTACACATACTGAAGTAAAGTTTGGAGTTCCACAAGGTTCTGTTTTAGGCCCACTGCTTTTTTCTTTATATATGCTACCTCTAGGTAATATTATTCGTAAACATGGTATTAGCTTCCACTGCTATGCTGGTGACATACAGTTGTATGTCTCAGCGAAGCCAGACGAGAGACACCAGCTTAACAAAATTGAGGAATGTGTAAAGGATATTAGGCAGTGGATGCTTACTAACTTCCTCTCACTTAACTCTGAAAAGACAGAAGTACTTGTACTAGGAACACATGCAGCTAGGAGTAAGCTTTCTGATCACATAGTAACTCTGGATGGCCTTTCTTTTTCATTGTGTGCGGCAGTAAAAGACCTTGGTGTAATTATTGACTCCAGTCTTTCATTTGAAGCTCATGTAGATAACATTACCAGGATGGCCTTCTTTCATCTTAGAAATATTAACAGGATAAGAAATGCATTGTCATTTTAAGATGCTGAAAAATTGGTTCATGCTTTCATTACCTCTAGGTTAGACTATTGTAAGGCCTTACTGTCTGGATGTTCTAATAGGTGTATAAATAAGCTGAAGTTAGTTCAGAATGCAGCAGCCAGCTCTTACTAGAACCAAAAGATATGACCACATCACTCCTATCTTATCCACACTGCACTGGCTCCCAACAAGCGCCACAGTACCTGAGCAAACTCCTGGTCTTTTATGATCCACCACGCCTACTAAGATCAAAAGGTGCAGGCCATTTGTTGGTACCTCAAGTTGTGACGGCTACAGCAGGGGGCAGAGCCTTTTCTTACAGAGCCCCACAGTTATGGAACAGCCTCCCAAATAACGTTTGAGACTTAGACACAGTCTCTATGTTTAAGTCAAGGCTGAAAACTTATCTGTTTAGCCAAGCCTTTTGCTAACAGCTCTTTACTAGGTAAAGGAGCAGATCTGGAGGGTTCTCGGGCATAGAGTGTTTGGTGAACTGGGATGTCTGGATGCAGACCCCCCCCCCCCCACTCTAACATGTTCACTCAGGTTTGTTGACGGTGGAGTGGGTGGCCGCCTTGTGTCCCAGAGTGTCCTGATATCTGTATTACCTTCTAGCTCTCCCTTTTAGCTTTGCTGTAATAGCTAGTCTTGCTGGAGTCACTGCCTGCATTCGGCACACAATGTACATTTTCCCTTAACTATTATGTGGAAATGAACATCTAACAATGTCTTTCTCTCTCTCTCTCTCTCTCTCTCTCTCTCTCTCTCTGTCGAGCCACATGTGCTACTCCTGAGATACCAGTGATCCTGACTCCTCCTGCCCTCTGGACCGATCCATCCTTGTGTTATCATCTTTCATCCCCCTATCAGCCTCCTGATCGCCATCCCCTTTGTTCATGCTCTGAATTTACTTGCAATTGTAACTGCCCACTGGGTTGGCACCTATTGCACACCTGTATGGCCAAGAAGGAGTCTCCTCTCTCTGTGGTCCTTCTCAAGATTTCTCCCATTTTCCCATTCCCTTTTGGGTTTTTGGAGAGTTTTTTCTTGCCCGCCATTAGGATTAAGTCAGGGGGTGCCACCCTGTTTTGATTTTGACTGTTGTGGCCTGTAAAGCCCTTTGAGACTGTAAACAGTGATATTGGGCTCTAAATAAACTTGAAACTTGAAACGGAGAATGTTGTTACTACTCCATCACAAGAGACAGAGACCAGATAGAGAGCTTTCTGAACATTTGGTGCAACGTCCAAAGCACTGTTAAACTGAAATCGGGTATGTTGCTGGCAGTATGTCAAACATGATCTCATCTGAGACGGCATCATCCAAATGTGAATATTGAATATGATTACTCATTTGGGACGGCATCATCCAAATGTGAATATTACCAGTTTGCCATTGTTTACTAATTTGTGCAAGTTTATAAGTTTACAAGTAAATTCATATTAAATGAAAGGAAATTTCATGTTTTGCATGTCTTTTTTCACTGTACCAAAACCATACTGAGCCGTGACTTCAAAACCGAGGTATGTACTGAACCATGACTTTGGCGTATCGTTACACCCCTAATACACACATATATTAGGGATGGGGCAATAAATGGAAATTCGGCATATTGCGATCCAAAAATATTATGATCCATATCGTAAATAAGAAAATAATATCGTGAAATTTGCTACTTTTTATTGTACCCTACTTGTATTTGTAACTCAGGAAATTAAAGTTTCTTTGGCTAAGATTCTCAGCTTCTGTCTACAACTGAGACTCTTATTTGATTAATGTGCATGGACTTCATAAATGGTACATTCTTCTCCTGAATATACATAGCATAGCGAGTTTTGCAGTGTTGTGTTGTGAGTGCTTTACATACGAACATGTGTCATTGATTAAGATGCCTTAACAATGAAAGCAATGAACGGAATTATGGTATTTTGTTATCTTACGCATCACTTAAAAACTAAGCTTTATTTCAGCTAATCATGACGTGACCATCGGTGTCAAAATAATGCATTACATAGGCTATGCGCGTGTGTCATTGAAAACTGCTGTTTAAAATGACTGAACAACAAAAACGTGAAGGGATTTATGGTATCTTGTTATGCAAAGACACAGTTTCTATTCATAATGTAGAGACACATACTTCATGTATGACTCATGATGTCATGTTAGTCATTTAATTTAATATGTTTGATTAAGTCTGCTGCTGGGAAGCATCAAGGTGGCTTGTATTTATAACACTTGTTGTATTTCCAATCTTTGTGAGAATTTCTGTTGTTACTTTGATCTCTTTATGTGTTGTCTAGTAGAGAACTTATTTCAAATGAGAATTTATTTTGTATTTTGCATGGCTAAAAATGAATTAAAAATCAATTCTGAATATTTGTCGCTGAACTGTTATTAGGCTCTATCAAATTGTGGTGATATCGAATCGCGATATAAATATATATGTGTGTGTGTGTGTGTATATATATATATATATATAAACACACACACACACACACACTATGCAGACACACACACACACACATGTATCACAATCATTCTGGGATATCAACGTCCTTTTCAAAATGCATCTACTGTGACATAATGTTATATTATCACTTCAGAAATCAATTATGTAATGCCACACCTACGATGTTACATCCATACACTCAGAAATCTATTTCTGTATTATATTTAACACGTGTTCTCACTGATCATATGCTATACACCCTCTAACAGTTTAAAATTCCTCAGATTCTGTATCATAAGATCGTGAAGACACAGTACACATTATTATCCATTATTGTTATTACCCATTTCCCAAGTCACAACTTTACATCTAAAACCAAAAGATCACTTGACCTCCAAATGCACTTCACATATGTCTATTCACCAGCACAATGTACACAATTTTTCCTGAGAGGTTGTACGATTTCCATATCCATGTTAACACATCTTTTCCATAATTTGTGAATAAATGTGTTAGTGGCAGTTAGTTTCTGCTCATTAACCGTATTCTATTACTGCTCTTAATAAATGTACTTTCCTTATATACACAGTCCAGAGGCCCATTTCACACAGAGCTAATACTACCAATAAACTAACTAGTTGAGTCATTACTCAACTCAGTGTATATTAGGTTTACCTAATTACCATAAATTTACATAGCAGTTGCCTTAGTACAGTTCACTGTCACAACAAGCGAAAATATGAAAAATTTACACAAGCTGTAAATTCATAAAGTCGGTTTTACACCTAGCATTCACACAGTGCTGGTACACTATGACTCCAGTTAATCTGCAAATATATTGTTGCTAAGATAACTTATATATATATACAGACTGTTTAAACTTACATATATTCAGACTATTTAAAGATGTGAGCCATTTGATTGATGTGAGTGGACTGTGAGAATGAATTATGTTATAATTATGATGTTGTTGTTGTTATTGTTATAATTTTGAAGTTTTTTTTACTAATGACACAGACCTGTGTGTCGAGAGAGGATCTGTTGAGGGGACTCACCCCCCTCCCCCTGCCCATGCCCCTGCCTCTCCTGGAACCAAAAGGCCTCATCCTGTTAGAGCCCCGTCCTGCTGGTGGTCCCATATACCGCGATCTGTTGGGTCCTGAAGACATACCAAAGGACAATATACAGCTTCAATTACTGCTTACAGCTTCTGAATCTGAATGAATGGGGGTGTATATATATATATATATATATATAGAGAGAGAGAGAGAGAGAGAGAGAGAGGGGGGGGGGGGAGAATGGGCACATGTATTTGTGTGTTAGACAGAGAGAGTGTTTTGTGTAAGGATACATTAATGTTTAAAAGGCAACATACATCAATCTGATGTATGTTAAATACATATTAATTTGAAAGATGTGATCCCAGTTCTCCAGGGGTGTACCTTGGTATTGGAAGGCCCCTCGTTTTAGGGGGAATCTCTGTTGCTGTCCAGCTCTGTCAAACCTTTTCAGGATATTGTTCTTGTTAGCAGCCCGTTTGCTTTTTGCCCGATTGGCAGCTTTGTTCGCCTTCTGCTCTTTTTTGTTTATCTTGATAATTTCATCTGAAAAAAAAAAATAACGAATGATTTGCTTGTCATAATATTGATTCCCACAAACCCCTCCTACTCTTGTCTGACCTACTAACTGTGGATCATTACTGTGTCAACAAAAAAAGGTGTAACCACACCAGGATCTTCGATGAACAACAAATGAAAACGTCACGAGTTAGGAGAGGCGTAGGGTGTGTTGTTGAGTTTGTGAAAAATGTTGGACACTTTGACAAATGCACGTTAATGAGAACAACATTCTGAATTTCCATATCCAACAGCCGTGACTTCTCTTTAAGACTAGCAGGCCTCTCATAATCCTGAGTTCAGAAATGTGGCAGCCATATTGCACAGATGACAGGAAATACTCTCCTTCTCTCTCCCTTCACTTTCATTTATTTCATTTAGGAGATAATTGAATTATCAAGTGTCCAACGAGTCGAGTACAAACAACTTGTATCATACTTTATGATCAGTAAAAATCTTCGACTGAATTGATCGGCAGAGTAAAATAAATCTGCGAGTGAAGCGCCAGGTTTGCTTGCCAGAGTTTACTGGGAGACAGCTGCAGAAACGCTTTGACAGCTGACAACTTCACACAACCTAACAGCCGTACAAGAGACATAAGGCGGCGGTGAAAGTGACATCATACGTAACAGTCATTCAAATAGCGCCACATCAAACTCTGATTTGATGTCCCATTCGTTCAAGAAGTACCAACCCAGTGACATGTCAATTTTCTCCGAGCCGTGTGCCTCCATCGGCTCGGGATTCTCCAGCGCCGCGCTGTCGCTCATTCTTCCTTGTTAACTTGTGCCGACAGTTCTTGTTGCCGTCCCTCAGACTCCGAGTTCCCCTTCTCAAACCTCCAGCTGATTATCGTAGCTCGCAGATATTCTGTTAACGAAAGGACGAAGGAAAATCCAACTTTTCTTAAGTTCGCGACATAGGCGTTCACATGTCCTGCGCTGACTGACACACAGCATGTACATGAGGACAAATGGGGAGTAGGAAGCACCGGTTGGCGCAGATTTTATTGCTCTGAGAGAAACGTAACAGAACCCTCCTACGTTATGCATCAGCCTAACTGTGTGACAGTACCCGAAAATAGCTCGTGCTCTAACTACGAAACTACCTCATGAGAAGGAGGGCTGTTTAAAGGTATACAAAGGAGGAAACCAGCTAAAACTGTCGCTCACACTGAAAGCGTGAATCAATTTAGCAACAAGTAGCCTACGTACAAGCCGGTATAAATACGTAACGGGTGCAACAACTGATATATTTTGACACTCAAACTCTAATGTTCGCACAGGTCTCTTTATGTATGATCACAGGTTGTCTCTCAGTGTTTAATAAATATCCCGACGAGTTAAAAAATAAAGAAAACAAAGTCATGAATGTAGTTTGCGGATTAATTTTAAACTGATTGGACAATTGGCGTTTGCAGCCATAAGAGTGGGAGAAATGGACAATACCTTTATCCCGGCAGTTTCATACCTATCGGTATTTGAATTTAACATGCAGCACAATAACGCTATATAGCACTATAACACGCGGACGCTAGGTGTCGCCACTAAGCTACGGACTTAGTTCCGTTCATGAACCAGTAAGCGTTTTGCTTGACCACATTAGCCACATGAATAAAACCCTAAACAGTGTAAAAGGGAAAAGAAAAGAAAAAAATACAGCATGGGAACCGCTTAACTTTGGAATAATAACAATTATCATTAGAGTCTAATAGAGGCTCAAATAGAGTCTAATAATACAGTAATAATAACAATAATAATAATAATAATAATAATAATAATAATAGCAGTTTATTCATTAAACTGTTCCGCTTTTCTTTTGATGAGTTATTGTCTTTTTAATTCCAGGAACAAAGAACCTGAAGACTGCCGATGATTAACGGTTTGGTGTTACTTACGTACCTGTGCTCTGGACCCACGCTCCCCTCCGCCCCATCCTTCAGGCCCTGCCCCTATCGTGCCTGTCTGCAACCCTCTGCGCATGGGCGGGGAGAGCGTACCCCCTCTTATTATTGTAAGAATAATTTCACTTATGAAAATGGCGGCGAGTCAGGGAGGAGTGGGAGCTGTGACGGCTCTCCAAAGCCAGCACTACCCGAACGGACCTCACTGGAACCCGGGCGTTCTGCAACATCAGCACCAGCTTCACACTGCCCGGAGCCTAGACCGTGCTCTGGAGGATGCGGTTTGCTCGGGGATGTTGAATATTAGTGGGAGGAAGCTTCGGGATTACCCGGGACTCAACTACGACCTTACCGATACTACACAAGCAGGTAGGTTTTACGGATGTATTCCACTGGCTACTCCACTGACCCGCTTCTGAAGATTCCTGTTTTGGACTGCAAATGAAAGAATAAACTGCCGTTGTGTTCCACCCAATCTTTTCACACGCAGGGTGCCATTTCCTCGTTTCTACGGGCAATTTACGTGGTTCTTTGACAATAGTCCTCTATGTTACATACACTGAAATGCTATTCAGTACATTTATGTAAAATTTTTGTGTATTTTTAGCATATCTCGCCATTGCCGGTGCATCAAAAACATATTTTACCCATCGGCATGAAATTGTTGGCACAGTATCGCAGAAGCGGAGACCTCTGTGTTTGTTTTGGTCGTGTGTGTAAATTGCTCCTCTACTGTTCGCACATGCCTGAATCAAACGTTAAGCAAGAGCAGTAAGAGAAATAGGAGATAGGAATGAAACGGTGTGTGCGACGCCCAATGGGTCTGTAGCGCATAGTGATGGTGAGGCTGGACATTACGATTATAATCTGTATTAGTGAGTGATTAAATACTATGTTTAAGCAGGCGTTAAAGTGCATTTAAGAGCTACACTGTCTCCGCTAGCTCAAGACAAAAGACAGGCTACAGTCTCCATCGCCAGCAACTGGTCAGGAGCGCCTCTTCCCCTCCTTAAAGAAAGACAATACCAATACATATACTCCTCTTTTCAGCTGGAGGTCTTCTGAAATGTGCCGTTACACGAATATACAGTCCCTTAACCTGGATCTCTACCCTATTTCTCTCATTTTAAATTGTGTGAAGGCGAATAGGCTATCTGTGGAACATAATGTAATCTATTACGATGCAATTAGTTATATTTATTTATCCCACTTGTATGAAATTCGAAAACCTCCACTTAGTAATTTCTAAATTTTCCCTCGTTTTTGATGGATCTACCGCAGTGTGTATTAACAGCTGGCTAACGTGCTTCCTTGGTTGTTTGATTGTATCGTTGGTTTGCAGTAGCTCGAGGCCATTGAGTCGTGAAATAAGGAAGGGAGCGAGGAGGCTGAACTGCTTGTCCCGCTCCCCATTCATAACTGACTCCTCCTACAACAAGCCCTGGAGCGTTGTTATTTGAGAAAAAATGATGTGTAAATGTCTTTTTGGAGTGAAGTTTGGAACGAAAAGGACCCTTCTTCGTTTACACTCAAACTCGTTTTGTTGATTTCTCTAGCTTTCTATGGGGGTATTTGAGACATGTCCTAGGACCTCTATTTACACTAAGCATGTCGCTTTGTTTAAGTTTGGATCTTACTGATAGTTAGAAATCTCATTTACGGAGACGTTCACGTCACGCCAAACAAGCAATAGTTGTTATGGCTACAATTCGCTCCGCCAGTGCGCTGGTTAAATGGTCGACTCTGTGCTGAAGATACAGGGGTGTGTGTGTCAAGAATAGGCAAATGTGTGTTTCCTCTCTCTGAAAGCAAAGAAGACATCTCTCAATCTCTCACCACTGCAAGAGGAAATGAATAGAAGGGAGATGAACTATAGCTGAGTCGGTGGGGCTATGTGCATGTATATGTCTGCTTGTGTCTATTCTTAGAGAATGCGAGAGAGTGCATGTCAAAGAGGAACTGTGTCTGTACTGTAGAGAGAGAGACAGATTACTCCCCCTCTCTCTGTGCGTGTGTGTGCATGTGCATATGTGTGTTGGCCCAGTGGTCCACTTTCCACACTGGTGTTGTTGAATTGGAGTCACTGTGGCAATGAGAAGGGTGTTACTTTACAAATACACACTCCATGTTCCACAGATGCTTGAGTCTTGCTGACAGCTAATGGAAAAGGGAAGCAAACTCTGACATGCTGTCTCTTATTAAGCCTTAAATGACTTGAACAATCTGTCTTTTGTCTTTGGAGAAGTGTGATGGAAGTTAATCATTAAACCATCTAAGTTTACACTGTAGACTCATGAATAAATTGAGTACACTTCAAAATCATATCAAACTGCTTTGTCTGTTGTTCTTTTTAACAGTCAAACTGAATTACCATTGAGTGTGGATGCACATAATGAGGATAGAAGAACTGAAGAGCATCTTGGCATTTGAATTGTGAAATTGAATTGTGCATGCTGTTTCTTACAGGGCAGTCGAGAAATCTCAAAATCTCTTTGAATGTGTATTTAATTGGGGTAAAACATCTAAACTTTGTAAATAAGTAATAAAGGTCTTTGCTCTCTCAGTTGTTAGGAGGTGAATTATGAGTGGTGATGTTTGGGCAGCATGGTGAACACATCCAGATTATGAAGAAGACGTTAAGTGATATTTGACTTGCAAAAGCTCTGTGAGGAAAGGATCTTTTTAATATTTAAATGTTGCTCTCGCTCCGCAACTGCAGTTAGATTCCAGGAGTCTTTGAGCAGGACTGCTGGTGTGAAAGGTCATTTCATGTTGTGGTTGAAAAGAAGTTTTCATGCGGAGTGGTCAGGGCAGGCCTGCTCTTCTCTGAGGGTCTGTGGGCGTCTCAGCAGCGATTGCTCTAACATAGTTTAGCAGTAATCAGTGTCAACTGTAAACCGAGGACATGCCAGCTATGCTCTCTGAAATCTGTAAGCCTAGCCTGCTCTGTTAAAGTTAATTCAGTCTCACTGAAACAGTATGGAATAGCTGTACAGACATTCTGTGTTTTTTACATTGACATAATGTCATATGCATATCTGGTCTACATGGCTGGTATTTATTCTTAGCACTGATGTTTCTACAACATTACCACAGTGTTGTGTAAACTGACCTGAGGAGAGAGTTACCAGTGGCTGGGAAAGACTGATATGAGACTACATATTAAAGAACAGCCACTCAGGTTTAGGGACAGTTATTCTAGTTTAGGAACAGCCACTCAGGTTTAGGAACAATTATTCTGGTTTAGGAACAGTTATTCTGGTTTAGGAACAGCCACTCAGGTTTAGGAACAGTTATTCTGGTTTAGGAACAGCCACTCAGGTTTAGGAACATTTATTCTGGTTTAGGAACAGCTGCTCAGGTTTAGGGACAGTTATTCTGGTTTAGGAACAACTACTCAAGTTTAGGAACATTTAGTCTGGTTTAGGAACAGTTGCTCTGATTTAGGAACAGTTATTCCGGTTTAGGAACAGTCATTCAGGTTTAGAAACAGTTATTCTGCTTTAGGAACAGTTATTCTGCTTTACGTTTCAAATGCTTGACTTCCAGTCTCAGCCTTTTCTGAATGGGGTGTCCCAGCTGTGATGTGAGCACATTGTTGTCCTCTACACACACGCACACGCACACACACAATACCGCACACACACAAAGATTCTCCTGAGACTGGAGTAATTACGCCCAATCTGACACGCTGGTCCCATCTGGAGGGTGTCACCTTTGATCCATGCTCTGCATCATGGGCTTTGTAGTTCACAGACAACTTTTCATCCATATGCTAACTACAAAGAGAGAGTGAGAGAAAGAGGGTGGGTGAGAGAGGGAGGGAGGGAGAGAGAGGCAGAGGGATGCTTTTTTGTTTTTGCATTCTCATTTCTAAAACCATTATTTTAAGCAGTAGTGCATGTAGTTATATCTCCATATGAATGATTTTTAAAAACATCACACCATCACATTGAACTTTCTTCTTTCCATTGAGTTATGAGTTCTTCTAAGAGAATTAAAAGATTTAATGAATTCAGTCAGTGAAAGCACCCATTTTTTTACACCTGAGAATATTACCTGCCAACTTTGGGCTGTATTCAAACTGTCTGCTTCAGGGGGTTTAACTAGAACACACACACACACACACATTCATTTCCTGAAATAATGATCTCTCTTTCCCTCTCTCCCTCTCTGTCTGTTTCTCTCTCACTTTCCTATATCAAACTATATTCATTTGGGGCCAAATCAGTATGGAGGAGACTCCCTTTAGTTTGTGTTTTTGTTTAGAAGCTGAGCAGTGAGAGTTTAGTAGTATGTGTGAGTAAGCCAACATATTCAAAGATGTTGTCTGTGTAATGCAGGAAAGTACTCATTAATTTATTCTTTGAAATGGAAATGGATGAATCAGTAAGATTCTGTTAAACAGTGAAGAGTCTGAAAAGCTGCGCACATTCTGAAAATGTTAAGTCTGGCCATGCTTAGACACCTGCTCTCAGAAGAGTCCTCTGTAACTCAGTACACACATTAGGGTTTTATGAATCTGTGAGTGTGTGTGTGTGTGCATGTGTGTGTGTCTTTGTGTTTCAGGTAGCTAATTAAGGACTGCATAAGGAGCAGAGTTAATGTGTGGGGTGAACTGGACTGATTGAATGGTTGTGCTTTGTGACGGTGTGTTTACTCTAAATGAAGCCTCTTGCTAAAGGCTGGTTTATACTTCTGCAAAGAATCTACGCTGTAGGTATGGCATAGCCGCGTACCCTACGCTGCAGCATGATGTGCATCTCCCCAGAAATGTAATTACACGTCGTGGCAACGCAAACCACAACAACTGTGATTGGTCTGCTTGGTAGCATTGCGTTTCCTCCTATGTATTTCCGGTGTTTCGGAAATTTTAATTTCAGTAAAAGTAACTGTTCTTCAACATTTATTAGCTCCAACTCCAACATGATCCGCTCAGTTTCAGTCGCCATTGTTTGAAGTACACGAAGAAACTCAGCACAGTGGCATAGAAAGCCCACCGCCATCTAGCGTTTTGGTGTAATTGCAGAGCGACACAGACACACCAGCGCACAAGTATAAATGTTCACAATGGCATAGGCCACTTGCGTAGGCTCTGCGTAGAGCCTATGTACAACTACACTGCCTGGCCAAAACAAAAAGTCGACTCTCCCGTTGTCGACTCTCCCGTTGTCAAGATCTCGGCCAAAAATTAATGCAACTCTGGATGGAAATAAATGTTGTAATGTTACATAAGGTTGCTGAAACAGTTCCACAGCGAATGCATGCTGTAATCAAAGCTAAAGGCGGTCCAATGAAATATTGGAGTGTGGGACAGTGTATAAATCCAGACTAGAGACAGAGAGACAGAGAAAAAAGAAGAGAGAGGGAGAGAATTAGACAGTAGAATGTGACAGCTCAGTGTCAGAAATACAAATCTTGGTCATGTTAAGACCAGGAGAGAGAGGGTTTAGATATACTGTTGTTCTTTACAGCTGCTGCTTAGACTTTGTACTGAGGACTAATACTACTGTTGCATAATAATTTATGGGATCACAGTGTAATTAATGTGTGTGTGTGTGTGTACTTTCCTCAGCCTTAACTTGATGGTACTGACTCAGACACTGGTTGTGGAGCAGGGCAGTTCTGTGTGACCCAGTTTTGCATTGATTGTATAATTGGTGGATGCGTCTGTTATGTTTAATGAGTGCCACTGGATCAAGAGGATTGGCTGCCTTAGTAAAGCCATCAGTCATTAAGTGTGTGTGTGTGTGTGTGTGTGTGTGAATGGGTGTGTGTGTGTGTGTCTTTCTACATTATACAGACATCAGGTTTTGACTTCATTTAATCTCATTTTGTCTTGCTGTAGTAACTTGATTTCTCTGTGTGAGATAGCATTTGTATTAACATTTAAACTTGAGTGTCATATTTCCTTCCCATCCTGAAAGACCAGAGCATACGCACATAAACATATGCACTATAAACTGTCCCTGTGTACTGGTGACCAAGAGTGTGCTGAAAAAAAGTTCTTTCCCTTAGGAAGTGAACAAGGCCAGTTTGAAATTTTAGTGTTCTTCTGGAATACTGGATGGAGCTTAAAAGATGGAACTGACCAATGAGTGGTAGTGTGACACCTCATTTCAGGGGGCCAGTGACAGGCGCAATTCAGCGTGTCGTAGCTTGTCAGAGCTTGTTTGCTTTCCTTATAGGTTTCAGGCAAACACAGCAGCTTTGATGACGCTGAAGCTGGAAACATTTCTGCTTTCTCAGAATCGTGTGGAATAACTTTGCCGCTGCATGACAGAAGGAGTTGAATCTTTTAACGTTCAGGACCAGAATTCAGCCTAGCTACAGGCAGGCATATGACTGTGACAAGATTTAGAAATTCAGCATTCCTTTGAAACAGTGAAAGTGTATGTAAATTAAGCTCTGATCGCATAATATGGTGATATGCCTGACTGGAGTGGAGGACGTGTTCAGAAGAAAATGAGGTCTGTGACAAATGTAACTTAACATGTGTAGTTTTCCCTCCAGATTGCTTTTTTTTCTTTAATTTTTTTTTTGTGATTTGTTTTCGTGACTTTGAGCCTAAAGGGGAGCTTGGAAATGGAGAAGAGAGGGCTCTGCTGAAGAGCTGTTGTGTGTCAGAACAGGAACTACTGGGTTTCTGTTTCAGTTCACACTACAACAAATGGAATCTGGTTTCTAGGGCTGCCCCAACCAAAGATTTTCCTAGTCGGCTAGTAGTCGTTAGTTCAAGCCATTAGTTGACTAGTTGTCACACGCTTATGATATTGATTTAATTATTTAAATATATATTTTGGGGGGCCTCAGAAAATGGTTTGAGTCCCAGGGCTGTGAGAGAATGTTACAAGTAATGTTGTTAACACTGTGCTACATTACAGAGAAATACAAAGCCGTAATAATGAGCCGTTACAATATAAAATTTACAAGTGCGCACAAAGCGTACCTCTCTTTTTCGTAATGACCTAATGTACGCAAACGCTTAAAAATGGACAGTATCCTGTTTGTTTTCTTAAAAGCTTTCTACACCATGGTAAAGTATAGGGATTGAAGTACATCTGATGGGTTCTCCCAGGCCACCACACAATCAGGCCATTAATTATTTAGCATAAAGGAATTATAATGTTAGGCTACTTACATGTTTCAGATGATAAGTCATGTTTGAAGTTAACGAATGACAGGCAAATCTTTGCATACAAAGTTTGCATGTCACCTTTTTGGGGTTGTCCTTTACATGCTCAAAATGATCCCACACTTTGGATGATTTCCTGCCCAACATGGTCTAATAACTTTTTAATGACAAGGCGCAGCTCCTGAATGAAGTTTGAGGGGGGGGGGGGGGGGGGGGTTTCTGCTACTAACTGACCAGTGAAAACTTCGTTGACTAAGACTCTTCTCATCAACTAATTGTTTGGTTGACTATTAAGAGGCAGCCCTACTGGTTTCACTCCAGAATTGATGGCATCAGGATTCACACCAAAATTGATGGCATCAGGAGTCACAGCAGAATTTATTGAAGAGCAGCTCTGTTGCAGTGTTGAACTAGTAATAAACAGTGGTCCAAGACTGTGTTCAGCCTGAATCTACATTTGAGCATATTATGGGTGGGTATAGTGAATGGTCTCTGAGTTTGGTATGAAATTGATCACCTTGTACTTACCAAATGAAAGCATTAACAGATGAACCAGTTCTTGATACTGTCTGAGTTTGGAAACAGTCTCAAATGCTTTGTACACACTGATTTTTATAGGGCTGCAGACTGTTGTTCCAGTGCAGTCAAACTCACTTAAACTGTAAGTGGAGTCTTACAAAGACCAGCTGTATAAACATCAACATGAGCCATAAAGAGATACAGTAAACACCGCATACAGATTTGTAAACACCTAAACATCCGCAGGTTGACAGTGTTTGTTGCACTAGTATGTGGTTGACATATACAATGTGATCTCCAACATTTTGTAATCAAACTTATCGCTGGCCGATTCAACTGCTGAAGTATTGGCTTGTTGACGCCGTTTCGTATTGAACACCCGTAAATATGGATGTAGTGTTGGACTAACGCAGGATCTATGGAGATGAACACATCAGACAGAGTCTTCGCGCACAGAAATGTGGGGAGGATAAAACCAACTTTGTTGGAATGATTCTGTCATGATTTAATTTGAGACGGGCGACTCTGGGCTTTAGCACAGAAAAGGAGGCACGATCAGCTAACTGGATGAGGTGGTGTGTCTGTGAACTCATAAGATCCATAAGATTCACAGTTGAGCAGTGTATACTTTCCGATGGAAATGATGATCTGCGGGGAATGTTTGAGGGAAAAAAAAACGTTTAGTTTGAGAGGCAATGTAGCTGTGTGTCTTTTTTTTCTGTGAATCACATTGCATAAATATTCAATTAGCACTGGAGTCTGCCGGTGTTCTTAGTCTGCTCATACACTGGACCTTGTCTGAGACCTGTCTGTTGACGTCATCAGTACACCAATCAGTCGACAAACGAAGGCACTGATTCTTTACCAGTTATTTACAAATGCATTATTGTGTGTGTGATGTTTGATCGTTAGATAAATATATGATCAACAGATGCATTAAATCAGATTACCTTGTTAATGATACAACATTGATGACTCTAAATAATTATAAATTGTGCGCAGTTATGTGTAATAAAGTATATAATTAGGCTTTTCCCAGTCATGTGATTCATTTTACTCATCGCAACCTCACTGCCATCCTCTCCAGCCCTCCACCATCTCAGTCACTGGAGTCTCAGTGTCTCTTGGGCCCACCAACCACACTATAGCTGGGATGCTCTTTTAGTCTGTCTTTTAGTCTGAGTAACAGTTACACAGAATGCTCTCTCTCTCTTTCTCTCTCTCTCTCTCTCTCTCTCTCTCTCTCTCTCTCTCTCTCTCTCTCTTTCTCTCTCTCTCTCTCTCTCTTGCTCTCTCTCTCTGTCTGTCTCTGTCTCTGTCTCTCTCTCTCTCTCTCTCTCTGGGTGTTTTTGGTCAAGGATGCTGAGGGACAAACAGTGCCACAAAAAACACCCTGTTCCTGAGCATGCCCCCCGCCCCCCACCCTTCAGCTCCTTTCAACCCTCATCTAACTCTTTCCCTTAAGAGCCTGTCAGTTAGGAGGAAGAGAGAGAAGGAATGAACGAATGAGAGAGAGAGAGAGAGAGAGAGAGAGTTGTAGTCTTTTGCTCACTGGTATAGTGCTTTGTGTAGAGATAGAAATCAAAGCTGTCATCTCAGCTTTCAGCTGTGTGTTAGCTCAACTCAACCAGCAATTCATTTACCCCTCAAGTGTGTTTGTGTGTGTGTGTATGTGTGTGTGTGTGTGTGTGTGTGTGTGCCCTGTGTGTGTGTGTGTGTGTGTGTGTGTGTGTGTGTGTGTGTGTGCCTGTGTGTCTCTGTGCGTGAGAGAGATGGTACAGCCTAAAAAATGAAATGACTTCACCCATTGTTTTGGTGAACTGGGTGTTAGATGGATGTTTGTTGTGAGAGGTTGGTTTTGAGGGACGTGATAATTGCTGTGACGTGCCTGGTGGTCTGGCCTTAATGCAGAAGTAAAACTCTCCCACTTCCCTCTTCGTCTGTTCATGTCTCTAACTTTTGTCTACATTTCCCTGTACAGTGCCTATGACAAACATACCATGATTTAATAAAGAAAACCAGAAAAAAAAGGATAAACACTACAGCAGAGAGAGAGAAACGGCCAGCTCCTAAGTCACATGCAGGTGTGTGTGTGTGTGTGTGTGTTTGTTTGTGTCTGTGTGTGAGTGTGTGTTTGTGTGTGTGTGTGTGTGTGTGTGTGTGTGTCTGCCCCTGTGGCAATGTGCCACTCTTACATTACTTTCAGATTATGTGTCATATTGCAGCCACAACAAGCCCAATTAACACAGGGAAACCCCGCCGTGGGTTCACACACACACATACACACATATGCATGTACACACTCACACTTGCATGCACTCACACTGGCACACATGCATGCACACGTGTGTGTGTGAACGTGCACGCACATGCACACACACACAGCACATTGTGTATGTTGCATATATGCAGTATGCAAAGCTATACCAGCAGTGAAGATCCTTAACTCCAATATAACTGTTCACTTTACACAGGATATGAAGAAGAGGATTATTGATTTTAAAGAGAAAGTAAAGTAGGCAATTACCATCACAGTGCAGTCGCCAGCAGCGTGCTTCTTTAATTCTGAGTTAACTCTTTGATATATAAAGAACATGAAGGATAGGGTGTGGTTTTTAAAGAGGGAGTAATGTAGGCAAGCCAAAGGAGCATTAGAGCATTGGAGCATTAGCATTCTGCTCAGCAAAAGTTCCCAAAAGTGTTTGTTTCCTTTGACATCTTACATTGTCCAGAATCATTTCTCTCCTCCCGGTTCACTGTGGGCCATAAAACAACAGTGAAGCAAGTGGTTCTGCATTAGTTTGTATTTCCTTCACAGCACTGCCAAACCTTGGCTTCTTCAGGCACTGGAAGGAGAAGAGTTCAGTAAACACGTTTATACTCATGTCATATCCCTACAGTGATGGGGAAGTTAGAGAACTCTGTCTGTCTGTGGTATGTGGTATCTAAAGGAGCATTGATTTCATATACTTTTCATAAACAAAACACTTATGTAATCATACATACAGTTGTTGATCTTTGTCTGCTTGATGACTTACACCTTGTTTCTTTATTCATTCAGTGCCAAGTTTCCTCAAAAGCAAAACATGAGTAGACATGTTGTTATTGTCATTACACTGGCCTACACTCAAGTAAATACATGTCAGCTGCTGTGACATTTTAGACACTCTACTCATAGACACATACAGAGTAAAAGGCCATTCACATGTTCACATGTAAGGCATTTCATATGTGAATAGGCAAATTGATTTTCAGTCCAAACACCATGTTTTATCATATCGAGAGATGAACATTTCAGAAGGGTGTGCCTGAGTGTGAAGGTGTGAGTAATCGACAACAGTCACTGTGAATAATCAACAACAGTCAGTGTGAATAATCCATAACAGTCTTTTCACTTTATTTGACTAACTCCCCTGGATATCATCTATACTATTGCAAATATACTCTTTATAAAAGGTTCTGTGTTGAGAGCGGTGCCCACACACACACTCACACTCACTGTACACACACACTGGATATGTACAGTGGGATATTAAAAATGTCACTGTCACATGCAATTTTCATCAGCTCTCTCTCTCTCTCTCTCTCTCTCTCTCTCTCTCTCTCTCTCTCTCTCCTCCCATCTCTCTTTCCTGGTTCTGCAGTATGTGTAGTGCTTTGTGATCTTTCTCTCTTGGCAGTGCTGATATGGCTGTGTAGTCCGTCTCTCTCTGCTGCTCTGTATGAGAATGAACTTGAATGAACTAACACATTTACCATTACTGACAGAGGAGACGTTAATGAGGCTTCATCAGGCCTGCTCTTCTGTTAGAGTAATCTGAGTCTGGGATCTGAAGAGAGAGAGAGAGAGAGAGATGAATTTTATTTTGAAGAGGATGACTGGAAGAGGAGAGATGGGAAACACAGAAGGCTATTTTTGGAAAAGTGTCCCAGAATAAACTGTGAGAGGTCAGAGGACTCCGGTCGACTAAAAAAACAAAACAAGGGGAATTTTTGGGGGGATTAAGATGAGATTTTACTGTAATGTGACATTCTAAACCTTGAAATCTGTGAGAAATGTTTTAGGGAAGGTTGGCTCAGACTGGAGTCTAATCAACCCAGAATTTTGACTCGGCGTAGAGGAAATTTTATGTTTTGCTTACCAGTCTGAAACCAGCCACGTGACAGTATGTGTCAGACAGTGCTGTTTTGCTCATGCAGTCGTTATATTGTCCCGTTGATTTGGTATGTGGTGAGCATATGTGACTTGACTGAAACCCATTTGTTTCAGTCACAGTGAGTGAAGACCTGTGCCCAGGTTGACAGAGAGAGTCAGCAGGAAGCTGGAGACTGCGTGGTCACCTGGCCCAGTCCTAACTCTTGAATATTCAAACAAAGAACTGGGCCTACTGAATTTAACACAGGAATGTTTTTTTTCTATTCAAACCTGTCTTAGTGGGCATGTTGGCTTTTTTTTAGTGATAAAAGCTAAAACAATAATAGCCAAATTTCTCTCTCTCTCTCTCTCTCTCTCTCTCTCTCTCTCTCTCTCTCTCTCACTCTCTCTCTCTGCCTGTGTGTTTGTGTCTGTATGCTTTTGTCTGTATGCTCAGTGTGTGTGTGTGTGTGTGTGTGTGTGTGCACATCTGCCCAGTGTTTAATTGAGATGATCTTATCCGCTGCCCTCCTCCCTCCTACACACTAATTACTTTTCTAAAGGTTTTCTAAAGGCTGTCCCATATCACAGCCAGCAAAGCTACAGGGATCTACCTCAGAGCCAAGGGCCAATACAGTCATTTCAGTACCTGAAAACACAGCTCCATCACCTCATATCAGTACAGCCATTTCAGTACCCAAAAACACAGCTTCATCACCTCATGTCAGTACATCCATTTCAGTACCCAAAAACACAGCTTCATCACCTCATGGCAGTACATCCATTCCAGTACCCGAAAACACAGCTCCATCACCTCATGTCAGTTCAGCCATTTCAGTACCCAAAAACACAGCTTCATCACCTCATGTCAGTTCAGCCATTTCAGTACCCGAAAACACAGCTCCATCACCTCATGTCACTTCAGCCATTTCAGTACCCAAAAACAGCTTCATCACCTCATGTCAGTTCAGCCATTTCAGTACCCAAAAACACAGCTCCATCACCTCACGTCAGTACATCCATTCCAGTACCCAAAAACACAGCTCCATCACCTCATGTCAGTTCAGCCATTTCAGTTCTCAAAAACACAGCTCCATCACCTCACGTCAGTACATCCATTCCAGTACCCAAAAACACAGCAAAACACAGCTCCATCACCTCATGTCAGTTCAGCCATTTCAGTTCTCAAAAACACAGCTCCATCACCTCATATCAGTACATCCATTTCAGTACCCAACAACACAGCTTCATCACCTCATATCAGTTCAGCCATTACAGTACCTGAGAACCCTCAGCTGTCCTCGGCTAATCCTGTTTCCAGCTCTAAGAATAGTATGAACTATATTATCCTCTATACTGGGCAGAGATGATACCAAGAGACACCACAGCCACACTCCATCCGCTAAACACTTGAACTGTGTGGGTGTTGTGATGTTGTCACTGTGTGCTAGGAGTTGTGATATTTGCTTTCTTTAACCCTGTGCTCTGTTGACTCAGAACACACAGAACACACGTAAGTGTTAATGAGTCTGCCCCTGGCCCACAGGCTTCTGTTTGTCTGGGCAATAGGACTTTATTACACTTTATTCCACCTGCATCAACACACACACATATATATATATACATACACATACATACACAAACACACAGATATACACACACATACTTGGGAAGAGAGAGAGAGAGAGAGAGAGAGAGAGAGAGAATCCTGCTGACTAACAGGTTATTAAACTGTAATAATCAGATTTTGTTAATCTGTCTATAAAGGGCAGTTTTGACCGTGAGTCTGTTGCAGTAACTACTGGTCAGTAAAAAACATCACATTAAAACAATTTCCTGAGCGAATCTGCATCCGGTTGGTATTATGTCACATTAATATGTCATATCTTACATATGAGTTACAGTGTTAATCATGTTGTGTTAGGAAGAACCCATTTCAATCCTATAATCCATCGTGTATCTTTTATTTGAGGTGGAATGTCCTTAGAGGAAGAGAGATATTATTCTAGAATTAGGAAGACCTGAGATTTAAAAATGAGTCTCAAAATTCCCTGAACACTATTTTAATTTAAAACAGGCTTTAAAATGTTGTTTTTCCTCCCTCTGATATAAAAAATATATTAAACTGAGTGCAGATACTTTCTATGTATGTTCAAGTTCAGTTCAAACAAGTAAAGACTGTAATAAGTTGTGTGGTTAAATAACATTTAGCGTGGTTGGTATTCTGTTTGTAGCACTCTGGTGTTATGATTTGTCTTTTTATTTGTCTGGTGTGGAGTACAGGTCTGTTCTATGTCTCTATATCTCTCATGTAGGGAAGATACAGGTTCCTCCATGCCCCGTTAAACCTCTGTGTGTGCACCGTGCATGAGTGTGTGTTTGAGCATGTGATGGAGAGATAGAATAGAAAGGAAACAATGAATGAATGGGGTTGTGGGTGTATCTTGGGTATGTGGATGTGTGTGTGTGAGTGTGTTCCTCTATTTGAATGGATGCATGTGTGTGTATGTATCCTGCAGATACAGCCACTCCCTCTAGCGCTGCGTAAGGTTGCTGTGGAAACGGGAGGACCACATCAGAATCCTTACACAGCTCTGCAGCAAGCTGTCCGTGTCCGTGTGTGTGTGTGTGATTAAAACGTAGCTGATTCAAGATGTTTGTAGTGAATAATTCTTGAGCAACGGCCCCCCCCCCATTTTATACACTGTTGAATTTATCAAATATACACTTAAATGCTGAATTTAGTAATCAGGCAGGTTGTCAGCAAAACTGTCTCTATGAGGATGTTTAGTTAGTTAATGATAATTGCAGTCCCAATATTATATCAGGTCACCTGTCGTTCAGATAATAGCATGGTAACCATGGAAATGATCTTCTCTCCTTCCCACCCCTTCTTATCATGTCCCCATTGTCCTACTGGTACAAGGTCACAGGTCATCTCTCTCTCTTTCTCGCTCTCTCTCCCTCTCTCTCTCCCATATCTTTCTTTCTCTCTTCTCTCTGCAGAGAACAGTAGTATTTAGAGTATCAAGAGTTTTATCTTATAGGTAGGTTGATCATTAAGTAGGTTAGTTCACCTGTATGACTGGATTAGACTGATGCTAGTGTATAGATCATTGAGAGTTGCAGTATGACGGTGACATTTATTCTATATTTACACAGCTATACAGGCTCCCACACAGCACATGCTGTTTGTAGAAAGCTGGGAACAATTCATACAGCTGTGTCTAAGGTTCTGAGGTTTCACACATCAGTCACCATGTGAAGAGCAGTGGTCATGCCAGGAAGCAGAGTATACAAGTCTAAAATGAGCTTTTCATGTGCACTCATTTTTCACACGCATTCATTTCTGCATCACCATCTCTGACGTTGAGTGTTTTTGTGAGGCTGAACCCTTCCGTACAAAGCCCTGAGAATGCTCTGCCATCCTGTAGCTGATTGGATTCTCTGTACACAATTCCTGTACAGTACAGGACAAGCACAGACCATGTAGAGGTTTGTGAATTTTATGAATGAAGGAGAGAGAGAAAAAGAGAGAGAGAGAGAGAATGGATGAGTGAGGAGGAGATGCTCCACTAATGCTGAGCAGCAGGGAAACCAACAGGACATGGGCGTTGGTCCAGTCAACATGGTTGAGACGGAAACAGTTGCCAGGCAGCGCAGTTTGGGATGGTAACCATTGGTACATGGTAAATTCATATAATCAAATCTGGATGAAGGATATGCCCCTCACTCTCGGGCCTATTGGCTAACACCTGCCAAGCCTTCCTAAAGGAAGATTCTCATTTGCCAATCCTTGCCCAGGCCCTCCTCTGATTAAGGGGCATTGGACAAGAGCCAGACGATAAAGTGTCCATAAGGCTCTTGAAATCTGTCCTCCCAGTTTGTCCCAGCCAGGAGACTGTTCGAGACAGATTTATGAGGTCTGGTCCATCACCAGCCACTCCAGGAGGAAATGAATGAGAAAAGAAGAGGAAACAGGAGCGACCTGACCCTGTCTCTGCATTGTCAGCATGTCTGTATCCATGACAACCCCCTAGCAACACCTCAGAGCCATTCTGATTGGTTGAGACATGTATATGATGTCTCATTCTTCTTCATGTTTTGAAACCTAGTGATGCTGGAACAGCTTACTAAGCAGTTACACTTCCTTGGAACAAAGATGTTTTTAAACAAGTGTTAAGACAATGTCTTTAGTGATACAAGAACTGTATTGCTATAATGGACATCCTGTATTGCTATAATGTATATCATAAATGTTGGAGTGTTTTAATAGTGTCACGCCCTGGTCCCTCTGTTCTCCCTCTAGTGTTGGGTCTGGGTTCTGTTTTTGCCCCCCCCCCCCTCACCTGTGTTTAGTGAGTTATATCTCGTTTTGTTTGATATAAGTACTCCTTGGTTTCCCCTGTGTCTTTGTGTTGGCATTGTTTGGATATTTCCTCCAGGTCACGTTCATTTTCTTGTTCTGCCAAGGTTCTGTTCTCCAGTCTGTAAGTGAAATTTTTGTTTACTTTAAATAAAGAGAGAAATTGATCTGCGTGTGCATCCAGCCTCTTTCGTGAGTCGTGACAGAATGTCCTCCTGTGATACTTGTTTGTCACACATAGGTTATTTAGACCAGAGTTAAGCTGTATGACATGTAAGATTCATTATCAAACAATCATGATATTAGAATATGAGTTATGCAAAGAGCTATTTTAATTTTGTACAAGGTTGACACATACATGCACACACAAACACACACGCAGACACATACCACATTACATCTGCACAATGACCATCCAGCTTACAATGAATGGATTCAGGCATATTAGTGTGTTTGTGTGTGTGTGTGTGTGTGTGTGTGTCTTTAACCTGCTGATTTGTGTGCCCTGTCCTGTCCATGGGAGAGCCTTGATCTAATAGATCAGTTTTGGACTGACTGGTCATTAAATCATTCACTCGTCCCTGAAGATTTCCCATCACTCACTACAGTTTCCTGTCACAGTTACACCACACCTGCCTTATCAGTGCGTTAAGCGTTACTGCTTAATGTCTACTCAGATCATACCATAACACAAGCTGACTAAGCTAATCAACATTACGAAAACATGATTCGAATGCTATTAATGTAACATTACCATAACATAATCACTAACACTACAAACAGCATAGGACTGACTTGCACTGTGATATTTTATAGCTAATGATACAACATTTCATCAGATTCACATGAGGTTGTGCCCTGGTCCTAATTAGAGGAGAGTAGTAAAACTCATTTCACTCTGTGTGAATGAAACACCTATACTTGGCAAACAGATAATCTTTGCCCCCATGCTAAACATTAAATTCTTCTGTTCGCAGTCTTCCTTAGCTAGAGGTAATGTACAGTAGGAGTACTGACTCTCTGCTCTAACTGTCCTGTTGAGATAAGTAAGAGAAATTCATATAGTGTTTGTACATGGCCTTGTTAAACAGCAGCGTGATAACTGTACGTTTTGAATACCAGTTTTATATCTGCATTTAGTACTTAAATGAATCACCAAAGGGCTCTGTGGATGTAGGCCTATTTGCTTTTGCAGATACATTTTCCCTCAGTGTCAACGGGGCAGGTTCACAAAACCTGTATGGGCTATAACGTTTTGCCTGATTTTATATTCTTCTGACTGATGTTCTCTTAATGTTTTCTCAATGCTTACTCAACGTAACAGTGTGTCAGGTGTTAGCAAAATAATGCAGAATCTCTTGTCTCATATGCTGGTCTCTGTATTTAATTTGTATTTTGAGGAAGCTTCCTGTTTCGGTTCTCTTTAGATCTGTCGAGGAACCGTTTTGCAGAGATTCCCGCGGAGGTGTGTATGTTCGCCCCTCTGGAGTCTCTGAACCTCTATCATAACTGCATCAAGAGCATCCCAGAACCAATCATCAACCTACAAATGCTCACCTATCTCAACATCAGGTAAGCCTGAAGGTCTGTCCCTTCTGCCCATCCATCTGCCCGTCTGTCTGTCCATCCATCCATCCATCTGTCCATTCATCCATCCATGCATCTATCCATTCATCTTCTATTCTAACCATCCATCAGTCCTTTCATCCATCTATCCCCTTTGTCATCCATAAAACCATCTGTTTTTTATTCTTTTATGTGTATGTGTTACGTGTGCTTCCTCAGCTTTCTGTTAAGCTTCATTTGTCTATTCATCAAATTCCTGTCACTCTTTCATTCTGCATCGTACAGACTGAGGTAATAGATAATCCAGGAAAGATTACTGAACAGGAATAAAGAGAAAATAAATAAGTAAATGAAAAAAAAGAATCTTTGTGTCTTTTTCACCTAGATCTTGCTGATGTCTTTATTTTGTGTCTATGTAATTCTCTTCTTTTCATCTCTCTCTCTCGCTCTCTCCCTCTAATACTGCAGTTGTAGCAATGTGGTCCAGGTTTTCTTCTTTCTTCAATCCATGTCCCTGTTACTCCGCTCAGCCTCGTAGAGCATGTCACGTATCAGAGAACATAAGACTTTTACATCACATCGCACACTGCACTGCTTTGGTTCCTCACAAAATGACGCATTTCATTCACTAATTACAGCATTTACAAACAACACAGCAGCTGTGTTATGTATTCCACACCAAAATGTTCCTTTTTATAAATGTGTTTTGCTGCTTGGCTGCAGCAGGCACATCGGTAGCCAAACATTTTTATCTGTTATCTTGTTTATTTCAAGTTTTAAAGGGTAAGACAAAAGGCAGGCCATTATTAGAAGGGCACTTTAGATTATTCATGAGAAATAATATAAACGTGGCAGGAGGAAGTTCCTCCCTGTGAATAACTGTTTGTGTTTCGATTAAATTATGGAAGAAGTGTCCAGTAAAACAGAGCGTTCATTGCTTACCAAAGTGGTAATCTTCATTACTGTGTGCCTGCACTACTGTTTTCTTTCATTTTTCTGAACTTTTCTGTGTGTGTGTGTGTGTGTGTGTGTTGAAGTCGGAACCTTCTGTCCACTCTGCCTAAGTACCTGTTTAACCTGCCTCTTAAAGTCCTGGTGGTCGCCAACAACAAGCTGGTGTCTCTCCCTGAGGAGATCGGAAAAGCCAAAGACCTGATGGAGCTGGTCAGTGTGTGTGTGTGTGTGTGTGTCTGCCTGTGTGTGTGTAGTATGTTTCTGTCTGCCTGTGTGTGTGTATGTGTGTATGTGTGTGTGTGTGTGTGTGTGTCTGCCTGTGTGTGTGTTTGTTTGTGTGTGTGTGTATTGTGGATGTATATGTGAGTGTGTATGTAAGTGTGTGAGTTTTGTGGCATGGTGCTGTTTTAGGACTGTCACTGACTGTGCTGAGAGAGTTTTAGAGACTTTTTACTTCTGTCCTGTTTTTTCTCTTAGCATGCATACTGCCATAGTAACCTAACTGTCTGCTTTCAAAGGAACAAAGAGTATGGTGCTAATCTGCTTTCTATTCTGTCTTACATTCAATACTGCCTAAACTGAAGGAGAAGTTTTTCTGCCTTAATGATTGTAATGAGGGTTAGGATACCACTTGGTCATGTGACCTGTGTGAGACCGTGTGTATTGATCTGTTTGTAAGCTGTGTGGTGTGTGAGTGAATTTGCTGATGCTTGTTCTGCATGTTTCTCTCTGTAGGATATCAGCTGTAATGAGATCCAGGTGCTTCCTGCTCAGATGGGGAAACTTGTCGCCTTAAGAGAGCTTAATATCAGGAGGAACTGCCTACAAGTGCTTCCCGATGGTACACACACACACACACACACACACACACACATCAGATCACACAAATAAACATAAAAAACGTAATTATTCACACACTAGCAAAATGCTTCATTTACTACCAAAATCTCTCATCTAAAATCAGAAATCATTGTGTGTGAAATTTTAGGGTTCAGATTAACATTTCTCTCTCTCTCTCTCTCTCTCTCTCTCTCTCTCTCTCTCTCTCTCTCAGAACTGGCCGATCTTCCCCTCATTCGGCTGGATTTCTCCTGTAATAAGATCACAGAGATTCCACCATCTTACAGGAAACTTTGTCACTTACAGCATCTAATTCTTGACAACAACCCTATGCAGTCTCCCCCTGCTCAGGTGTGTGTGTGTTTGTGCGTGTGTGAAAATGACCTGCTGCTTTATTTCTTGTCTTGTATCGTACTGCAAGTCAGGATATTTTAACAGATACAAGGCTACATTGCGAAACTCAGGCTGCTGATGCCATCTAGTGTCCGGAAATACAAACTACATGTTTTGCATTTTGGAACAAGGGGAAAATAGAACACATACAACAATTTATAGAGCATATTATAGCTATATTGTTATGTGTTAATAGCTTTTTAAAATTGTTTTACATAGGAGTTCTTTTTTGTCTTTTCTCAGATCTGTTTGAAGGGGAAAGTGCACATATTTAAATATTTAAACATGCAGGCATGTCGCTTGGACAAAAAACCAGACTCTTTAGACCTGCCAACACTTGGCAAACGCTGCTTACCTCAACCACTGACTGACAGGTATTCCCATCTGCCCCATCTGCATGTAGCTTTTTGAACTGCTCTTTTGAACTCCTAACAAAGTATTCCAAATCCTTCATTTGAAATGTAATCAGTTGTCATTATGGCAGAGACAATCAGAAAGTCAAATCCTCATTTCTCACTGAAGTGATAATGTTATGAACTTTGGCTGCAGTTGAAAGAAGAGTTAAAAGACTAGCACAGTGCTTTTGATGTTTGTATTGATGTAGAGAAACATGGTGAAGTTTTCTTGTGGGGTGTGTGAGGTGGACTATACTGTTAAACACAGTGTTTCTCTCCTGTGTGGGTGTGCGCACGTGTCCGTGTCCATTTGCATATGTGCGTGTTTATGTGTATGTGTGTGTGTGTGCATGTGTGTGTGTGTTTGTGTGTGTGTTTGTGTGTAGTATGGAAGATTTTTACCCCAATAAGAACCATGGACCTGATTCAGGCATCGGCAGTGACAACGGAGACAAGAGACTTTCTACCACAGAGGTGTGTTTTCTCTCTCTCTCTCTCTCTGACTCTCTGACTCTCCTTCACACACATAAACACACCCATAAACACAAACACACACATACACTTACAAATACATGCTCTTTGCTCCATCGAATGTGTTTGTCACTGTGTGTGTGTGTGTGTGTGTATGTGTGTGTGTGTGTATAATGGATGTGTGTGTGTGTGTGTGTGTGTGTGCGTGTGTGTGCGAGCACATGTTTGTGTGTGTGTGTGTTTATGTGCGCAGCCGTCTGACGATGACACCATGAGTCTGCACTCTCAGGTGTCTGAGACAGTGCGTGAGCAGGGCCGGGCTGAGGCTCATTCACTCCTGGCCAAACTGGACTGTGGTAAAGGTGTGTCCTTCACTGTACGTGTGCTCACACAGAAAAGCTAATACATACTGATTGGCACAAATATGACAACAACAGAAACAACTGTTAAAGTTGGTAAAGTTTGGTGTGTGTGTGTGTGTGTGCGCGCAGATCAGGATCCATATGATTTTATAGATCCAAATCCAGAGGAAGAAGCCACACTCTCTGAGGGAGATGTTCCACACAGCGCCCCCTATGTGTCATGTATAAAGGTACAACAAAGTTACAACTTACACATGCCTGCACACACATACTCACACATGCGTAAGAACACATCCCTCCATTCTCTCTCTCTTTCTTCGTCATACACACACAAACACACACACACACACACAGATTGTTGCCATAATGTAGTGGTAAGTTCAAGTTCATGCACAGCTCTTTTGGCCTGTAAATGAAGCTTCAGATCAAATTATCCCACAGAAATGTTCAGTTAGCCTGAACACCATTCCTGATTGCTCATAGATCAACATCTCCACATGCTGAGTCTACAGATAAAGGCAACTGGCAGGCTTCAGATGTCATGCGTGTCATGTGTGGTGTTTCCATGTGAGGGACAATGGTACAAGTCATACACATATCCTTCTCATAAGAGTTTTATCACGTCTGATGAAAGTCAGTTACCATTTCAACACAGTGAACAGCTCAATGCAGAGACCACTCAGGCATAATTTTGGAAAGGTAAATTTTGTCTCTTATTCTTTTTATAAAGTTTCAGCCTGGTGGTTCCACCAGAGAAACAAGGGTTTGTTTAATTTCAGACTTATCAGGAAGCTATAAATTATATTTCCTTCAGTAACCTTTTCCTTTTGTAGCAGAGACGGGCATGTTTGAGCTCAGATTTGGCTGTGTTCCAGAGCTTTTAGGTCATTGTTTTCACATGCACAGGTAGAGTCTTTTCTCAGCCAGTGTAAAAATACAGGCTCCATAAACATAAGAGGAATTTTGTCCCTGCGTTCGTTGACTGGTTTCGTGTAAACAGGTCAGAGGAACTGGGCCTGCAGTGCAAGTTGAAGCTGTCTCTCACTGTTTTTTCTCAGCACTGCAATTAAAAAAGCGTCTTTAGCCTGAAGCTACAGATTAACCTGGGAGTTGTTTGGCCTCGCAGAACAGATATGAGACAAACGACCTACACATATCTGTGGGAAAAATGTTTGGTATTGTGAGCCAGGTCATATGATTGCAATACCTTACTTCATCTGTTGGAGGCTTCTACCACACTTTCAGTGTGATCTCATGTTTTGGTCAGAAATGCTAAACAAGGTTCTATGAGAAAAATTACAAACGGTTAAGGGTAGCGTGTTGGTTAGAGTTAGGTTTAGGGTTCAGGTGAGAAAAAATAATTTTCAGTTACTTAAGTGACATTTTCATAGAAAAATAAAGTTGTTGTTTTTTTTTTCTTGAGACGAGGTCCTTGGAAATGCTTTCACCTAAATGAATTCGAGTTTCCCATTTGACTCTGACTCTCTCTCTCTCTCTCTCTCTCTCTCTCTCTCTCTCTCTCTCTCTGCTTCAGGAACTGGAGAGGGTTTTGAACAAATCTTACCATAGCAAAGACAGCTGGAAGGAGGAATCGGGGTAGGTTAACTTTTACTGCAAGGCACTGCTTCCTTACAGATCTCACTCTTTTTATTTATTCAGTTCATTTTCATTTCTTGCATCGCCAGAAATCTCCAGTAAAAAACATGACAAAACATATTTAGAATGACCTTTGAAATGCAATCTTTTATCCGAAACTTGGGTTGAGTCATAATTACACATGTGACAGCTCTGGTTCAACAGCTGGTATTTTCAGAAAGATTGGCAACACTGTGGTCTTGGCAAGATTGAAGACTCTCATAACATTACAAAGCCAATGTGCTACATGGAAAAGTAGAAGTGGAAAGTACTACAAGTTGCCCACTAGAGGGCTCTTTTCAGTTTCCTTTTTTTTCAAGCAGTGACAGCCTGAGAAAACACCTTAGCAGAGGGATTCTGAAATTCAGAATGTGTGTGTGTGTGTGTGTGTTTGCGTGTGTGTGTGTGTGTGCATGTGTGTGGTAAATACCTGTCTGATCTTGTATGGTGACTCATATTGTAACTGTAGTATTATTTTATAAGCATATTTACTGGGAAGTTAGAAGTCATGTGCCTCATGTTGCTATCTGTAACACATTTTCTCGTTAGTCTGTATGTATGCATGTATAAATGTATGTATTCACTAATGCCTGTATTTACTTGCAAGCGCCTTAAAGCATGTGAGAATAGTCTGTTGTTAGTTTGTTAGTTAGTGTTGACTGCATATACACTCACATTGATCAGAAAATGCTGAAGAAGTCATAGCTTCAACAGGTTCACTACGTTCCTTAGGATATGTCTGGACGATTTTAGAAATTAAATATTAAGCATTGGTTTGTTGAATGTTCTTGCAATTTCTTCTTCCTTCACACAAATACAGGTATAAGGTAAACTTGAGCAAAACCAAACACTCATCAATAAGTAAAAATAGTCAGTCGTGAAATATGTTTAGCTAATTGGTGGAAATGATTTATAAGTTGATTTTAAGCACTACTTCTTAAACTGCAGTTTGTACCCAGGCATTCCATGGATAATCTGTGCTCAGGCAAAACCCACAGATAATCGGTACTCAGGCAAAATCCGCAGATAATTTGTACCCAGAGAAAAGGCACCGATAATCTTTGTTCAGGCAAAACCCACAGATAATCTGTACCCATAGAAAACCCACAGATAATCTGTACCCATAGAAAACCCACAGATAATCTGTACCCATAGAAAACCCACAGATAATCTGTACCCAGAGGAGGAAAAACATAAGCAAGCCAAAGGGTCACAAAGAATCTGTTAC
The DNA here is from genome assembly GCF_902362185.1 of Chanos chanos. Classification (NCBI taxonomy): domain Eukaryota; kingdom Metazoa; phylum Chordata; class Actinopteri; order Gonorynchiformes; family Chanidae; genus Chanos; species Chanos chanos. The sequence goes on from NC_044502.1 coordinate 25,699,727, forward strand.
CAGGGAAACCCCTGGATAATCCTAGGGGAAAGCCCCTTGGACATTTAGTTCACTGGAAAAGGGTGAGGTGGAATCGTCATCAGAGTGGGCTTAGACAAAAAGGGGAAAAGTGAAAGAGAAAATAGGGGAGACAATAGCACAGAGACTCAGAGCAGGTTTACACATGTGCTGGAGGAACTCTGCTGTACTCCCAGACTCCTCAGTCTCTACTTGTCTCACTACGTTTTCTCACAGACTTATTTATTCCGGCTCTCTTTTCACACATGCATACAAAATGTCTGTGATTTAACTTTGACTTTTTGGGGGGGGGGTGTAGGGGTGGGGCGCTATTTTAATGATTTGGTTACGTTTGTATATTCATTTTCAGCATCTTTATTTTCTGTATGAAAATGTTAGTAAACACAATTCTTTGCACATATGATCATAAACACACATTTAACACATAATAAACATTACAGACTGCTCACCTCATTCACTAATAAGCACTGTTATCCAAGCTCCCACTGAGATACATATTCTCACCAGCATGCAGGGGTCATTACGTTGTTATAATTATGTAATGACCGTCTTTTCTAGACAAAGACCAGGGGCTCCAATTACGTTTGGTAGTTATCTGGAGAAAAAAAGGAATGTTAAACCTGACGTGTTCTGTGAAAAACAGCCCAGCGTGTCATCCGTCCGTACGGAGCTCCCCGGAACGGTGAACAAACTCTTATCGCAACTCCAGAATTTTTGCATCTGTTCCACGGAAGTCATAAGCAACCTCAGCAGGAGGTCCTAAACAGAAAATCCATTCACTGTAAAAAACGATTTCCACTGAATTTGGCGAATCACTACCTAATAGTAATGGGAAGTCCATTCTTTTGTTTTGGTTGTATACATGCCTGTTGTACACGACGTTGTCTCCAAGGTCTGGTTTGCCGTGTGTCATCTTCAAAGGTGGAGCCAGTGACTGGCATTTGGCTTTTAAAACCTGCCCATGAGAAATTTACTTGGTGATTTATATGATAAATCGTTAGAGATGCTCAGTTCATGGCCTACGGCGTGCCATCATATTACCCAGGTATCCGTGTGCCATGACTCAATTCTATGAAAGGGGGCTGTCTGTTCTGTATGAGTCTTTACCAGGATAACATTGTATTCTGGAACGGGGACTGTCTGTCCTCTGTGTTTCTTTGCCAGGATAGGATTTTATTCTGGAACAGAGGGCTGTCTGTCCTCTGTGAGTAGACAGCCAGGTCTGTTCCCGTAGACTCTTCCAATAGACTCTGGGCTGTGGTCAGTATTTTAGGGTTCTGATGTTAATCAGGACGTAGCATGTCTCTCTGCTGCCAATGCAGTTCACCAGTGTGTCAATGGAGGGATCTTTAGATTCACATTTTATGTGGAAGCAGTTAGTGATAACTGTGGTCAAAGATGTTTTCTTAGTTTCTCTGTTTCTTTAGACAGAGAACCATAAAAAATTATTGTGAATGCAAATATTTTATTTGGCATTTCAGATCCAGTACGCTTTTCCAAAAGTTACATTTAATGTTTTTGTTTTGGAGCTGGGATAGTAGAATTTCAGATAATAACGCAATTTATGATAACGGCACTTTGGCTGATGACACTATGTATATGAGCACAGAGCAGAACATTCTGGAGCTTAAATCAACTGTTCCGACACCCAGTGTTACTCAACTTCCTATGAGGCAAATTCTCTGGATCTTTCATTTGTAAATGGACTCTCTCTCTCTCTCTCTCTCTCTCACTCTCTCTCTCCTCCATCCCTCTCTCCCTGTTGCACATGCTTAAAGCTCAGAGAAAGAGCAACTAGCAGAGGAAGAGGAAGATGAACTGAAGGAGGTGTTGGACCTGAGGAAGATTGCAGTGCAGTTGTTGCAGCAAGAGCAACAAAACAGGTTAGACACACACACACAGAAGTACATGCACATACACACACACACACACACACATACATACACATACACAGGAGGGTTCCTGTTAGTTGGTAATTACCGTTTTTTTTCTGGTAAAATTGAGAAAAAAACGATAAATAAAAAACTTGCCGGTCATTGTCATTCTTTCGCCAACCTAGGTTTACATTATATTTGCATTTGTGACTGTTATTGAAACGTGACCGTTAAGTTTCAGATTTGTCCGATAAAATAAATTCTTTCCGGACATCAGACCGGCAAGAAAGAATCGCTGCAGAAACCCTGATACACAGATACATTCTCATACATGTGCATTAGAAGGCCACCTGTAGAACACCATGGGGCTGCAACTTTACTGTCTCTCTTGTTCTCTCTTTCACACACTATCTGTCTCTCCTGTCCTCTCTCACACACGCTGTCTGTCTCTCCTGTCCTCTGTCACACACTGTTTGTCACTCCTGTCTTCTCACATACTGTCTGTCTCTCCTGTCCTCTCTCACACACACTGTCTGTCTCTCCTTCACAATCCAGTGGGAAAACTGTGTCTATGTACCCCTACCTACTTCTCAGCCATGGCTAAACCCGCTGTCATCGTGGTCTTTCTGTCATCTCTCTCTCTCTCTCTCTCTCTCTCTCTCTCACACACACACACACTCACACACACACTTATCATTCTTATTTCCTTCCTCTAATCATCTACCGGATATTTTTCTTGACTGACACTGGTGCACTGCCACTTTCTAATTGTTCCCCTCTGTCTTTATGCGTCTAACAGATTTCACATTTCCTCTTTCGTTTTTCCCTTTTCCCCTTCATGCCATTTCCTGCTCCTCCCCTCTATCTCTGGAACCCTTGCTGATGTGCACTTGACTTGGCATGTGCACTTGACTTGGCGTGTGCCCTGCAGGCGACGCTCCTTAATCTGTAGAGCAGAGAGTCTTATCCACCGCAGGAGAGTCGCAGGCCGAGCACACAGGTAGAGAGAGACAGAGAGAGAGAGAGAGAGAGAGACAGAGAGAGAGAGAGAGAGAGAGAGAGAGAGAGAGAGAGCGCCAAAGACTGTGTGAAAGAAAGTACTTTATGTGTATGTGTGTGTGTGTCTGTGTGTGTGCGTGTGCGTGTGTGTATGTGTGTGTTTGTGGTTGTAGGTGGATGGGTGTGGACTGTAGTTTCTTTAGAATAACCTGAAAATTGGGTTCAACGTGTGTGTGTGTGTGTGTTTAAGCTTGCTCCCAGGCCTTGTGAACATTACCTGAGTGGCATGTGACAGAGCCTGCACACTGCTCATCAGTGACTCGTTGACAGTACGAGTGTTGCGATTGCTTAAGGGTTTGTTTAGAAGTTGCGTAGTTACACACACCTTCATACTAATTGTGTTTGTGGTTTGCCTTCACAGGTTTCTTAGTCACTCTGCAGGAAGCAGCAAACAGAGATCCCCTTCACAGACAGTCCGCAGGTAACTGCTCACAGGAGCAATGTTAACATCCAGAGTGTTTAGGGAGAGAAGTTTTAAACGTTTAAAGGAATGTGTGTGTGTGTGTGTGTGTGTGTGTGTGTGTGTGTGTGTGTGTGCGCGTGAAATATCACATAGTTTACTTAGGACTTTGTGTTTGCATGGTAGCCAGTCATGTTTGTAAGCTGTAGTTTGTCTCTGTGACATGGTGATGTTGCCTTGCACAAATGGTATGAAAGCTGCTGGCTGAACCATGCCCCTCATGATCACATGCTCCTTTGCATGGCTGTGCCAGAAGGATAGACTAAAGATACTAATCCAAGGCAGCAGAGAATCAGACAGGCAGAGAATCAGACAGGCAGAGAATCAGACAGGCAGAGAATCAGACAGGCAGAGGGACTTCATTATCTCAGCTTGTGCTGCTCCATGCATTGCTTCATGCAAACAAACCCAGGCCTTCAAGAAGGAACAAAATCTATCGTTGACATGAAATCGTAACCGCTGTGAGGACATTTTCATCAAAATGACGCACAACTGGAAATTCAAGCTACGATTCCGGGGAAATGTTTGTGAAATAAATGCTGCAGTGGTTTTAGGCAATGATATAGCAAAACAATCAGAAGTCATTCATCACATCAGAATGTATGTGTGTGTGCTTGTGATAAGGTTTGTAAAATGACACAGTACGAATTACCTGGAAAACAGAAAGATGAGAAAATGAGAAACACACATTCATATTTACACAAATATATATTTACGCACAAATTATGTTTACATATATTTATATTTACACACATTCCTATTTACACACATTCATATGTACAGAGTGCCTGACTCAGCCAGTGACAGTTCGCTGTGCTGAGAATGACAGAGGTCATGCAAAGTTCTAATAAAATTCATGTTCTTCTGACAGCATGGTTTATATAACATTTTACTTAGAAGTTAAACATTGTTGGCAAGCCAGTTTGTTATAAATCATTAAGAAAAGTCACTTAGAATATAATCAGTGTCCATGGTGGAAGGTCACACAGAGGTGTAGCACAAAGGTTGACACTGAAGTGGAAGCAGCCTGAGCGGAAGACTCAAACAGTTCACGGGAGTTAGAGCATTCCAAATTTAAGGAAAAACAGGAAGGAAATTAAGTGGAAAGAAAGGTGAAATGATAACCTCTTACTGTCTTTTTGTTTTTGTCTCACACTAACACACACACACACACACAGGGAGATACAGACACAGTGAGAGCTGTAACAGTGCTTGTTCTCTGTTTCTTCTGCAGCATGTCTTTAGATGAAGGCAGTGCTTCTGCATCAGCTCTCAGTGGACAGGTAAACAAGTCTAATCAAAACCCTTCCACCGCAGCCCACTCCAACCTCCAAACATCACAGCCTCCTCTCAAACATTCCTCTATGTTTACTTTCTCATGTTCTCTGTCCACTTATCCAAGCCCAACTATGCTTTCACATATTAAGCTTACCTCTACATGTTATCTGTAGAAATAACGAACATTCATTCCATTCCATCCATGTGTCAGAGTTTCCAGGTAACCAGTGAAACCCATCTCTGCTTTCACCTCTCAAACTCCATCTATTCAATGGCCATGTTTTCCCTTTAGTCACTCTGACTTGACAATGCCAGATCTTTTAGGCTTTTATGTAACAATATTATTATAACTTTTGAAAGATTTGTAAATATTTGTATAAGTTTACACTAACAGCTATTTTCAGTTTTATTCCAAAAAGTAAACAGATGACACTTAAAAGCACTCAGAATGAAACCACCATTGTTTTACAGACTGGAATGTAGATTAATGCTACTCTCTCTGCTAGTTTATCTCTCTCTCTCTCTCTCTCTCTCATTTCATATCCTCCTCTACCTGTAGATGTATACATGCTTTTCCGTTTGCAACATGGAAGTAAAAGACATCAGTAGTGTAATTCCATGACAGCTTTTTGCTTCCATGTGAAAGGTGTCTTACATGCGTTATGTCTTGTGTTTATATATTTGTAGGGTCATGTTGAGCGTCTTTGGTTGGATGTCTCATTTCCTGAGCGTCTGTCATGCAGTCATAGGCCGTTTTCTGAAATGCTCTTTTTTCCCCATACTTATTTTCCCTTCCCCTGTTTTTTCCCTCTCTCACTCTCTCCCTACCTTTTGCATCCTTTCTGTCTTCGGTAAGGAAGGAGATCTCATGGATGAAGACACTGCATTCTCAGAGGTCTCTCTGCCCCATTACATCTCCTTTCATCTACCATACCTTTCCTCTATCAACCCATCTTAAACACATGCATGCTTATAAGCGTATCACTGTTCTGTCTTCTCATTTTACATTGTCTGCTACAAAGCAGGGTCTGGGATTGTAACGAATGAGTTCAAGTCTAGGTCTTGAACTTGCTAATTTTTCTCTGAAATTTTATGTGTGGTATGTAAATTTTGGTGTGTACTTAGAAAACAGTTCTGACTCATTAGTCTGGTAAACACACTGCAAATATGGTAACAATAAGAGAGTTTCATTTGCCTTTGATGAAGTCATTTAGGTTTATGGAGCTTCCTTTGATTAGTCAAACATAAATTCGATTCTGATATTATCATTATGAATTCTGCTGTTTTTCTGTATGAAGTGTGCTCTGCAGTGTATTCCCTCTCATAAAGGAAAATTCCACATATTTTCGTACAGACATGTTATTTGGTTTGAACGTGGTCTGTTATTGAGTAAGAGTAGATATTTGATGGAAGTGTTTTCGTGGGAGCCATGGGCAGGTTAAGAGTGAAAAGGACTAACAGCTCGTCCTCCCCTCTCTCCCAGCCCTCGTCCTCCTGCTCGTTCGACGGGAGTTTAAAGTCAGAGAGTAGTGACTCAGAACCCAAATGGCCAGAGGTACCACCCGTTCTCAACCAGAACGAGGACCGGAGACGGAATAAGTACCTTCGAAAAGACTACCTGAAGGTGACTGCACACACACACACACACACACACACACACACACACACACAAACCACACACACATGTATATGTGCATGTATTCGCAAGACTTCAATTATTGCGGGACGAAATTACAAAGTTAAATATATACCTGAGAGTCGACCATCCCAACATCAATCAAAAACAACCAGAAGAAAGTTATTAAAAGGACAATAAAGTTTAAAAAAAATTACACTTTAACACAAGGACCATGAAGCCAATACCTGGTGAGGTTGTTGGCAGTTAATAGCCAATGCCTTGTGAGGTTGTTGCAAGTTAGTAGCCAATGCCTGGTAAGGTTGTTGGCAGTTAATAGCCATACTATAATCCTGTAAACAGCTGGCAAATTGAAAAATCCATCTGCCTGGGGTTGTTTTTGCTCTGTCCTGCCTTAACCCCATATCCCATCTCAGGCAAGGAGACACTGTGGTGTGAGGGGAGCACGTGCAGTCAGAATAAAAACTCGTGAAAACTGGGATTTGTGTGTTAGATACTGGTTTGTGGAATTTGCATACACAAACTGTCAAAAATGTAAACTGACAGTACAGGTAGATGTGGAAGAGAGGAAATAGAGATGAAGGCGATCTGTAAAAGCACTGACACCCACTTCTTTCTTTATTTGTCATCAGATTTGTGATTTGCGCAGTTTATCATGCTATGCACTTTTCTGTTTATGCATATGGTCATGAGCTTTGAGATTCTAATCAATACACAAATAAAACAAATGTGTTCAGTTATGCTGGCTTTATTCCAAAGCAGACAAAAAGAAGTTTGCCAACTGGTGTGAAAACAGAATGTGCTGTGTTTGTGCTGATAAAACACAATGAGAATATGGTTTGTCATTGGTTGTCTGACTTGAACAGGTATAGCAAAAGGCTGTTGTTTCTAGTGTTGTGTGTATCCATTGTTATGAGTGAGGATTAATTACGAAACACTAACTGCACAGTAGCTGGCTATAGACTGAATAGCTGCAGTCCCACACACATCTCACACACACAACTTTAGTCGTTTTCCATATGCCGGTTATTGTGAAATATTCTTGCAACAGATGTTAGTGTGCACGCGCACGCACACGCACACACACACACACACACACACACAAAAACCAGTTTAGTGCTCAGCTCAGATATATTTCAGCACATGGCCGTGAGGCAGCACTGAAGGCCCATTGTGAAAAAGAGCTGGAGTCGAGCAGGGTTCATGCCATCCCATTCCACAGACTGGCACCCACTGACAGTACCTCCCAGTATGCTTCTCCTGATTGGTTTTGTCATCAGTGGTAGTAACTGTCATGAGCTGTGTCTAACTTGAGCAACCAGGACAGATTGTTAGATATCAAGGCTACCATTTTCTGATTACCATCTGGTAAGAACAACACGCCTTTTCCTGAGAACATCAAACAGCGTTAGTCAAACATTCTTCCAGTAACACTGTTTTTTTTCCCCTTCTTTGTGGATGCACTCTGCTTGAACAGTAACTCCTCTAACTTAATGGCTGTGTGGTTGTGTGTTGGTCAATAATTACCCAGCAAAACTATAGCGTATCTTCACCACACAGTAACACATCATTTAAGGAAATTCCCTCTTTTATATTAGCCTTCTTTATCTGGCTTATTTTTTTTTAAAAAATCTGTCTAACCTGTTTTGATTTCTCTTCAAGAGAAGAAATGAATGTTTAAAATAAGGCTTAGTTAAACAAAATCTCTCAATAAAATACATATATAAATCAATAAGACATGAAGAAAGATAGATGGATACATAGGTAGATCTAACAGAAACTCTGTAAAGTCGGTATATAATTCTTAATTAAGCTATTCAGGCCCAGAAGTTCTGGTATCCAAATGTCCAGCCAAAATAAAACTACAACTGGAAATGAAACTAGAGTATGGAAAAGTTCATGTTAATCATAATGATGTAATGGTGGATGACACTTCGGTTAATTCTGTAACTGGCAGTGTACTGCAGATCTGACAGTTTTGTAATATGCCATTAAGAATAAGATGTTTGAAGTCTAGTCGTCAGAGCACTTATTTCTTACTGCTCTGTGTTTACAGTACAAGTGTCAGAGTGCTAGAAGAAACTCCAGCAGCAACGACAACGATAATGAGGTAAGACTAGCATTCTGTGTGTGTGTGTGTGTGTGTGTGTGTGTAGAGGGGGGGGGTGTTCGTGCATGGGTGTGCGTGTGTTTCTGAGTGTAAGAGTGAGTGTGTGTGTGTGGGGGGGGGGGGGGGGTGTTCATGCATGGGTGTGCATGTGTTTCTGAGTGTAAGAGTACGTGTTTATGTGTGTGTGTGTGTTTGTGACTGTATGGGTGGGTGTCTGTGTCAGTGTGTGTGTGTGTGTGTGTGTGTGTGTGTGTGTGTGTGTGTGTGTGTGTGCACGCATGTGTGTGTGCCTGCATGCATGCGTGTGTGTGTATGTGTGTGTGTTTACGCGTAAACAAGGAGCTATCTTGTTATGGAGTGAAAGATAACTGTACTACAGTGTAGAACGACACACACACACAGAAAGACACACAGACATCATGCATCAGGCCTGCATATGTCCAGTAGGACTGCTAATAGGACCGCAACAAAACCCCTGTCACCCCAGTGTAGGGCTCCACCTTCCCAATTTCACTGCAGTATTGTCTGCTCCCACCACACACACTGCACCAAACCATTACGAAAGAGCCTCTCACCCTTTTCTCTGTTTTTGAGGAAGATGAGTGTAACATATAATTAATTCTGTCAGCCACCTGCCAGCACACATACTGACTGACTGCTCAGTCCACCAGCCACTGATGAGTCAAGCATAAAAAACACAGACTTGCACATGTCCCTGTGCTTAACTCATCATATCCGTTGGCTAACCAAATAATGTTGAAATGACTGAAGTGTAACTGCAGGAAAAAAAAACAAACAAACATTGTGTCTGCATTACTGTGTTTCAAAGCACTAAGTTGCCTCATATGTGTGCATGCGTGTGTGTGTGTGTGTGTGTGTGTTTGTGTTTGTGCGTGTGTGTGTGTCTGTGTGTGTGTTTGGGTCTGTGCATGTGTGTGTGAGATCATCTAACTTTTATGTTCACATTTAGCATTTAACATTTATGTTCAGCAGAATCTGTGTCTCATTTCCCAAGAAAGAAATCTTTTGTATCTTTTTTCCTCTTTGCGTTCTTACACTGTTACATCTATATCCAGTACTGCCCTTCTTCCTCTCCCATGCCCTGCTTTCCTTTCCTTTCGTGTCCTCTTTTTATTCCTCTGCCTCCACCCATTCATCCCTCCTTCTCCCTCTCTAATTTTAGATTCTATTCTTCTTTTGCTTCAGTATAATTTAAATGTTGAATCATAAATATGTTTTTTTTATCAGTTGTCTCAATATGAAAACTTGCTTTACTGAATATGCAGACTGGCTGTCAGTGCTACAGGTTTAATATTTAGGGATAATGCCAAAGGATAAGTTTTGTTTTGTGAAATGAAAGCCATAAATAATTTCTAAATGTTAACATAAAAACTCTGTCTTTATGTGTCTGATTTATTTATTGCAAATGCTAATGTGAGATAACGTCTGTGTGTGTGTGTGTGTGTGTGTTTGTTGACAGGAAGGAATGCGATCTTCTGACTTCAGCACAGCTCTGACAGTGTTTGGTCTGAAGCCTAGATCAGGTATTGTGTTGTACTGTGACTGTGCACAGAATGAAAAGTGGTATCTCTGACATGATTTTCACTCAGCCCTGATTGGTCTTGTTTTGTGTTGGTCTTGTCAGACACGCATTCTTGTTGACAGATCAGTGACTGTTTTGCCATAATTTTTCAGCCCTCAATTCAAATGATGAATGTTTACTCACATATATGATATCATGTATACATTGTAGGGCAGAATACATTTATGTTAGAAAGCTTGTAAGTGACAGAACAGACAATGGAAAGCTAGACAAATTCTGGCCCTCTGTGTGACTCTCCCATGCTCTGGTTGATCTGAGCTTTTCGTGACAAATCGGCAGTACAAAGGGAAACTCAGTTGCTAAATTATTTGGAAAAAACATCAATAGCAAACCCACAAACAAACAAAGCACCTATTGAAAAACCATTGGCATACTAACTAGCTACCTAAAGCTACCTACGAGTCCATTATAAATGTAGCCAGTCGAGCTAAGATACCCAACTAATCAGGGAGGTGAAATCACAAGCAACTCAGTATTTCCAGTTAAAATAAATAAAATAAAGTTATGATTTATATACCAAAAAAATGTTTTAGAGAGGGCTGGTGCTGTTTATTGTGACCCTGTTGTGTTACACCTGCTTGCATGACGTTGCTGTTCGCAGGACGTATTTATTGTTTAACGAGTTAACGAGTTGCTGTCTTGGCAAAAATGGGTGTTTTAAAAGTCTGATGCAAATCTCAGGTGATTTTCATCGGATTGTAAAATTCATCTGTACGTCGCTTAAGGTGGATAAAATTCATAAACGGTAAACACAAACATTTCTACTTAGTACTCTGCAGGTCGGCTTGCGTGGGCGTCTAACTAATTTAAGCAGCGGAAGAGCCAGAACTCTGTGGAAAACTTTTGTTTGATCTAGTGTCGCCGCACCATTTTTGGACAACTAATATTTATCATAGCATAACAACAAACTGCTTTTGTTAGGTGTTGGCGGGTGTTCTGTTGTTTTTTTGTTGTTGTTGTTGTTTTTTTTTATTTTTATTTTCAACAAGGTTTGTGACGCTTGTTAAGACTGAAGATTGTGCAATCCCTTAAATTTAGAGTATCATGGTAAAAAATTTCATGACTCGTACGGCCACACTCGTTGCCACCTGATATGACTGCTACGCCACACTAACCACACGCCCATCTTTGTATTCGCATTTGTGTTTTTTCCACTTACATACTGCTCTGATCACACACGCAATTCAAAACTTATGTTGACTTTGTCAGCATTCAACAGTCGGCTTCCTAGCAAGGTCCTGCTGCTACATGTTCTTTTATACAAGTCATGGGTGCATTAAAACCCTGCATGACATATAGCCTCAGTACAGTGTGGTAAACAAAGACAAATGCTTCTTGTTGCTATGTTTGCAAGTTCCTACCAACTGAGGGAAAGAGAGCATTAACTCTAGAACATTCTACATTAGATTGTATTGTGTTGTCCAAAAACATAAGAACTTTGAGTGCAGAGTGCCAGAATTTAACTGAAGTAGAAAATGTTGCAGATTATGCAGTAAAAAAAAGCTACCTATAAAAGAATTGCAAAAATTTGCAAAATATCACTGTGAATTGGAGAATAATTTATACATTGCAAGAAATCACAATTTAGGAAAGGTTTTGTACTTTAAAGGCAACTTATTAAGGTCACTCTTGTGATCTGTTGGGATCTGCTGTCCATTGTTTGTACAGTATAAGGATACTCCTTAAACAGCATGCAGTTTCTCTGGAATCCTGGTCATTCTGTCATGACAGCACAAACATTGCTATTATTGTTACACAATGGGACACTGTCAGATGTACAGTTTACGACAATCTGGCTTGGATAGCACATGACTTCTGTGGAAGATACTGGGAAACTGAGATTTCCTCTCTGGGAGAATACCAGAGAACATGATGTTTACTTTTCCTTCTTCCTTCTAATGCCCCAAGTTATGTTATTTTCAAAGCTCAGCTGATCCGTTCTGACTCTGTTTTTCCATAGTTAGAAACTATGTTTTGGGAGGTCTGGAGAGTCACCTCTTGTTTGTATCTCATAGGTGTGTAATAGTGAGTACTATGGCTTTCAAAAAGGTCAGATTCTGAGAGATGTGAGCCGCCAATTTAAGCAAACCAAAGATAAAGAGCTTAAATAAATAAATAAATAAAAAGATTCCCAACCTTGGAAGATTTGGCACAGACCTCCACATCTCCTCTTGGCCAGACAAGCGGAAAACCATCACCTGTTTTGCCAAGGTTGCTGATTCAGCTGCTCTGAGAGCTACTTTGCGCGTTATAGCAGTTAGAATCGGTGCATCAGACCATAATCACTGCTGGAACAGACAGATTTTACCCTGCACCTGAGAGTTCTTCAGGTTCTCTTTCAATATCGCATTTTATCATAGTTTGATGGAGACAGGTCTAATTCGCGACTACTAATGTTTTTTCGCCATCTTTTGTATCTATTTATGTACACTTTGCCATCTGTTTTTTCCCCATCTTGTTTCAGTTTAGCTGCTAAATAAAGATATCGAGACCCCATTCAGTTCTTCCTCAGAACATTCCATCACAATCTGTGTATTCTGTCTGTTTCAATGGACTGGTGACTCAAATTTTAAGTAGTTATACATTCAGTAATAAATTAATTAATGAAGAATAACAATGTGTTGCAAACGTTTACAAAGACTTCTGAATTTCTTCATATCCACACATGCACTAATAATCGTCTAGTTAAGCAAGGGATGAAGACAACTTTTTCCCACTGGTGTTTTCGCACAGTCTCTGGACTGCTTTAAAACATTTTTATTATGTTTCTGTGTAATGAGGCGTTTGTTCTTTGCAGCCCAACCAGTTCATGCCACTCCCTAAAGTTCTCAGTGGGCTAGTCCTCTTTTACCCTGCATGGCAGACAGACAAATGCATAAATTTCATACTGTAGCCAGATGCAGTTAAACTCATCTTTGTCAAGGCACGTGCTTTTCTCTGTACCCCCTATGCCTCATTTATTCATGTTTGCTTTATTTTGGAAGTCATCATAATATTACTTTGACTTATACCAGGGCTGTTCAGTCACATCAATGCTCATGGAATGCCTGTCGTCCAGTCAATTCACTGGATCAGAACTAACTGTTGTGAGATTTGAATTTGACTTTGATCATATCTTGGCCTCTTGATTTCACTCTTGGGCCAGATTTGGTGCATGGATGGCCAATGGAAAAGGCTTAGCCTAGCACAGCTTTTAACAGAACTTGTCTACGTGAGTAGGAATATTGTTTTTCAGGACATGCTGAGTGTTATTTTATGTAATTTATGAGCCCATTGTCCCAAAAGATACTGGATAAGAATGAAGATTCTTTTTTTTTTTTTTTAAATACTGTGTTGCTCTTTTTCTTTTGTTTCTTTGTTTTGTTCATTTTTTGTGGTTGGAATTTGGTCTACTGTTTATACCCCTGTGTGTGTGTGTGTGTGTGTCTGTGTGTCTGTTTGCAGCATTCTCCCGTGGCTGTCGTCAGGACTACAGCTCTACAGATCCCAGTTTTACTATGCGTAGGAAGATGGAACATCTAAGGGAGGAGATGGAACAAATACATCTCTTACGCCAGGTCAGATCAACACATGCAATTTCTGCTTGCCTTTTCTCAAGCTTTTCTCTTTTTCCTCCACTGAAATTGGCATCTTTGTGTCCGTCCATGACCTTTTAATTAGCTGTGGGTTTTTTTTACAATCAATCTTGTATTTAAATCTTAGATCTCAGTATAAAACTCATCATGACATTGCTGTTTCTGTTCGGTTCAATACATCTAGAAAATAATAAAATAAGTCTGTAGGGAAGCACACAGTCAGTTTGGGATAGTTCTGAGACAGGATGGTAATATGCCACTGTACGGGCCACTCAGGCCAGCTCTACACAGATACCCTGCATTATCTCACAGCAGTGAACTGCCCTGACACTACAGATGTGTCAGAGGTCTGTATTTAAATTACTGTCTGTAACCTTAAATGTCTGCCATTATAAACCTGATTAGACAGAAAAGTGCTTTTTACCTCATGTAACATCTGTTCATGACATCACGTTGTCCTGGAATGGTTCATATTGTAATCTCTTTGGTTTGGAACAGAATCTGGAGTCCCGGCTGAAAGTGCTGTTGCCTGATGATGTGGGTGCCGCTTTGATGGATGGCGTTGTTTTGTGCCACTTAGCCAATCACATTCGACCGCGGTCTGTGGCCAGCATTCACGTGCCATCCCCTGCAGTGGTAAGCCCCGTCCCTCTCCTCACCTTCTTATTATTCCTTTTCTTAAAGTTCTTTGTGGGGTTTTTTTTCTTTAATAACTTTTTTTATTTTTACTGCAAATGCATCACATTCATTGGTATTTCAATGCATAACTTTCTCTAATTCTAACTTTATCTTTTCACAAGTTAAATCTTTTCAGTTTAGATTTAACTTTCACAAGACTGAAAGTTAAATCTAAACTGAAATTGTCTGAAAAAAAAGAGAGTTGGGGCTTATTTTTAGAATCATGAGAAAGTTTTAGATGACGAACTTTGATCATGAATCATCAGATCACACTGGCCACACAAAATCCTTAGTCCCTGCCCATTACATTTCTCTTTTCTGCCAGGAAACCACCTGTGGAACTGACCAAAACAAAACAAATCCACAGAAATCTGAGAATTAGATTTTCATTACACAAATGATAAATGAGTGAAAAGACATCTTCTTTTGCTGAATCATCCATCTTTTCTTCAGGTATACCCAGGTCATTAGGGAATATGAAAAAGCATGAAATCAATTTAGTGAAAATAAAGGCCTTAAATGGCAATGAAACATCTGCAATACAATGTTGCTATCATGATTTCTGCTGTCCGAACACCACCTATGGTATTTCTTGCAATTTTATCAAATATTAGAATGTGCTGGCATGAAAGTAAGACAATCTGCAAATAATCAGTTTATTGTAATGGCAATATGATCAGACTGAGGATGACTTAACGTCCTCCTTGTGTGTTGTTGGCTACTCAGTGTTAATGTAGACTACTGAGATTTTGGCACCAGACTTGTAACCTGTTAGCTTTGTTTGTAGGGGAGATGCATAGACATAAAAGACATAACCAGCTAACTAACTAAAATTAACATTGCATGCATTCGCAGTAAACAAAATAGGGATTTGTCAAGAGAAAGGAAAGTGAAAAGTTTCAAAATTAAAAAAAAAAAAAATCGGCTGGAGGAGAAAGACTTTCAGACATAGCTGATGGAAATGACCAAGAAGTCCACTGTGCAGTCTGTAAGAAATTGTTTTAACTTTTCACAGTGGGTATCAATGCAGTCAAGTCGCTAACGCTAACACAGCAGCAGTGGGAGAGTGCTTGCCTGTCAAGACAGTCTGCTTCAGAAATGTAGCTTTGGTTTTGCATTAACGGTATATCCAGTCAGACAAAGTGGTATTAAAAACACCTCTGAGAGTCATTGAAAAGGTCTTAAAGAGCATTAAATTGAATTTATGGACATCTGCAGATACCCTCTGCTTGTACATTGACCTCAGAGACCCTCAGTCTTACAGTCAAACTGAGATACTGAAAGATGCTGAGGTAATGGATTGTGATGGATTGCCTTGTTTCTTAATGGTTCATGAATGCTGTTCAGGTCTTGGATAGCACCTCCCAATGAAAAAAGACTCCTCTGTTCCCATTTGTCCTACAGCCAAAGCTGAGCATGGCAAAATGCCGCCGAAATGTTGAGAACTTCCTGGACGCCTGTAAAAAGCTTGGAGTCCCACAGGTACACATCTCCAACCTTATCTCTCAAGTTCAAGTTTCAAGTTAAAGTTTAAGTTTATCACTGTTTACAGTCTCAAAGGGCTTTACATGCCCACAGGATTACAACTCCTCCCTGCACACAACCTGTCTGCCCCTACTCCTGCCCTGCATGCATTTCATCTAATGTAGTGTCTCTGAAGCCAGGCATGACGCTACTCAGCTCCCGTTTCTTATCTGTCTCTGAAATGTACCTTTGAAATAACTGCAAGAAACTGTTTTTGATCTCTAGCTCTTTCTCTGTCTCTCTCTCTCTCTCTTTCTGTGTGTGTGTGTGTATGTGTACGTGTTTGTCTCCTCAGGACAAGTTATGTTTACCACATCATATTTTGGAAGAGCGAGGCTTGGTGAAGGTTGGAGTGACAGTTCAGGCTTTGCTGGACTTACCAACGTCCAAACCCACTCAGCTTTCTACCATGTAGCACTGACACATCTCCACAAGCCCTGTGCTGTCCTGCCTTACATTTTATCCCCCTCTCCTCATCCTACAGAACTCTCATCCTTACAACACACTATGCGTTTGGGGGTGGGTGGGGAGCAAGCTAAGTGTTACGTTTTCTAAAACGAACAAAAGGAAAAAAGGTGACTCCTCCCTTCCCCCAGTGCAGTAAATTCTTTTCACACGTTCCATCCTTGGGTGAGACTGTTAGCGTTATACTCACACCCCAAAAATGACACACACTAACCCAGTCCTGCTCAAACTGCGCTGGAACCCAAGCGTCATGGGAACCTCAGAGGATCAGCGTCAGAATCCTCTGCGCGTGGATGTGTTCAGACAGCACCCATCCCCCAATCCCATAAGCAAGGGTGCACCCTTTGCTCAAACACACCCACCCTCCCCATCCGTGGACCTGTGAGCCCTAAAGGCAAGGTGTAGGATGGGGATAGCGAGACCCTCAGCTGCCTGAGCAGGGAGTGAGCAGAGCAACGGTAAACAAAAAGCCCTCCCTTATGACGTCAGCCGCAGACCATCATTCTTCTCTCGCTATGGGTGCCACCCTAAACATGCCTGTACGCATATCAGCCAGAGTAATGGTTTTTTTTTTTCCTCTTCCTTCTGAGAAGCGGTCAAGCAAGTTATGGAAAAAGAGGTAAAGGACTTAGATGGAAGATCGTGTGTCAGTGTGAAGTGGAGAGATGTCTATCTGATCTGTGAACATAATAAATCATTGTTCGGGATTTCACGTAGTCAGAGGCATTCTCCATCGCAGCAACTCCTCTTCGGCCCAGAGCGTAGTCATAGGCATTCACCATCAGAGTGACTCCTCCTCGGCCCAGAGCGTAGTCATAGGCATTCACCATCAGAGTGACTCCTCCTCGGCCCAGAGCGTAGTCATAGGCATTCACCATCACAGTGACTCCTCCTCGGCCCAGAGCGTAGTCATAGGCATTCACCATCAGAGTGACTCCTCTTTGGCCCAGAGCGTAGTCATAGGCATTCACCATCATAGTGACTCTTCCTTGGCACAGTGCTCATGGACAAGGCCTCTTTGAGTGTTGGATATGGAGACTGTACTGTCTCACTGGACATTTCGCAGTGGCTGTGAGCCTGAGAGGACTCGTAACCAACATGATTCTCATGTGTCATATTGAAAGAAAGGAACCAGGTGATTGTCTCCCTACCCCTGACTTTATTTGCCAGATCATACTGCAAGAAAATAAAATCAAATGGAGTATATAAGTATTTAAGTTGGATCTTTTTTTTGTGTAATGTATAATTAAATTGGTGAAATGCATCTTTTAGTATTTTTTACGGTTTCGTTTTTTTTTATTATTATTATTATTGGTTAATATATTTTAGTTAAGTTTATTACCTGCTATATGTTGTATTGTTGATGACCAGACATCTTGACAAATCCATCTAACGCTGTAACATAAATAATAAATGAGAATAGACATAAAAAACAAATGTCAGGTCAAGGAATGATGGTCATCAATGCCGAGCAAACTATTTATGTATTTATATTTTATTTATTAGGTATATGTTATTCATCTTGTTCTGCGCCTTTGAAATAGAAAATGGAAAGTATCATTAAGGCTCCCTCCAAACAAATGTTTTGATTATGACAAAAAAATTGTTTCATGTCCTAGTCACACCACAGCACTTTCACACCAATTAAATGACTGCTATTTTGGTAACAATCTTTTTTTTCTTTTTACTTCTTTTGGTGAAGTGATGACATATTTGGAAAAACGAAGTGTTGAAATGTTTCTCTCCCTCTCTCTCTCAAACATCAGCCCTCACAATTTGATGAACATGAGTACAATGGTTCAGAATCTAATCTTCAAAATGTCAGTATCTAATTGGATGGTGGTATTTCCAGAACATTCAACTTCCAAATGTTTCATCACAGCTGTCAGACTGTCAAGTGATGTTTCTCCGTGCCAAACTGATTTCTCATTTATCAAACTCATTTATCATCAAT
This sequence comes from Chanos chanos, assembly GCF_902362185.1. Lineage (NCBI taxonomy): Eukaryota > Metazoa > Chordata > Actinopteri > Gonorynchiformes > Chanidae > Chanos > Chanos chanos. The sequence goes on from NC_044502.1 coordinate 25,717,961, forward strand.
TCATTTGTTTTGGGGTTTTTTGTTTTGGGTTTTTTTAATTTGTTGTTGTTGTTGTTGTTTCTCGCCAGTTTGGCATTAATTGACAATATTTTAGCAATATCACAATTATAATTTAAAAAAATTCTCCGTTTAACATTAGCAGGCTCATCCTACCAACGTTAGAGCTTTTTTTGTTTGTTTGTTTTTGTTTTTCTTTTTGGTTTTTTGGATCATGGTACTGAAAAATTGAATGTTGAGGATAAGAGGCGCATTTGCATCTGTAGGATCCCTGATGGTCCAGAAATTTCTGCCAGTGGTGTTTTTTGTTTGTTATTTTCTCTTTCATATGCTTGTGATGATTCAGTGAATGGTTGTGAATGGTTGATTGATAGCAAGTCACTGATTATTCATTCCAGCCTCCATTAAACCTGATTCCATGAAATGTTGAATCGTACGAGCTCTGGTAATCAGAACTGTTTTTATTAGAAATGTTTGGCCCTGACCCCCCTTACATTCAGACTCTCCGCCTGGAGTTCATCGAGTGTAGCCTCTGATAGTTCAGTCCGTGAACCTGTCTGTTTGTTTGGGCTTTCACTTATGTTGTTTAAAGTTGTACTATGGCTTTTGGCATGCTGCAAGTGTCCTCCATCTTTTACAGGTCTTTGAGCCAATTCACTAGAATTTTAGATGGTGCACTGAAAACCCCTGCCCACAAAGACAGTTTGTTTGAGTGACATATCCTGTCAGGTATAAAATTTTCAGCATTGTGGAATGTCCGCCTCGTCACCATGTAAGAAATCTAGATGGCTCAGCCTGTTTTTGGTTAGTCTTTTTCTCTTTTTTTCTTTTAAAGATTTGTTCATTTCCATGGAAAAGGTTCCAGGCATGAACTAACCACATCCCCTGCAAACACACACACACACACACTGCTGCTTTGTTATTTTATCTAAACCTTCTGTTATGTTCCCTCCTTGGTTCTTGGGTTTTAAATAATATCAGACTGCTTAATGTAACACTAGTCTTGACTTTGTGTAACACCCTGTTCTTCCCGTTCCCCCTCTAGTGGTCAGTTTTGGTTAAGTTATCTGTTACTTCCTGGCTTCTTTGTTCAGTCTTGACAGTTCAATCATCAGTTCCACCTTTTTTCAGTTAGTTTAGCGTGGTTAATCTGTGTGTAAGTACAGTAAGTAAGTAAGTCCTTTTCCCTTCATTCTTTGTGTGGAACTGTTTGCCTTATGTTGCGTTGGTTCGTCTGTCTACATGAGGACCCGAATCTGCTATCTGTAAGTTTTGAAACCTTTTGTTATGTTTTAATGTAAATAAAATAGAACCTGACCTGCGCATGCATCCAGTTTCTCTTACCCAGCGTGAGAGAAGTCATGGATGCAGCAGGCCAGTACCAGTTTGCCCAACTTCCTGAGAGTTATGATGGATCTCCTCAGAGGTGCAGGGAGTTCCTATCAGCATGCTCCCTGTGTTGTGCATATTTGGGGATCCATGATGATGGTGACCGTATATAAACCATCATCATTTGCCTGGAGGGACAAGCACTGAGGTGGACAGTGCACTTGTGGCTAAAATAGGGAGGCCCTAAGGCCTTCTATGAAGAACTCATCTCTCAGTTCCCACCTTTGACCCCCTGCTAGAGGCAACAGTCGGGAAGTCAAGGGGAACTGGCCTCTCACTGCTGCTTCCTGTCACCTTGGTGTCTCAGGTCATCATTCCCACCAGCCCAGCAGCTCCAGAACAAGATCCAGCTCCTGCTCCTGTCTGTCTGAGGGTGCTGGCAGCAGCAGGGATGCCAGCTCTGGATCTGGATGTGGCGGGGCCCTCTCTCACAGCTAGGACTTAAGACCTGAACTTTGGGGAGAAATTTCTTGCGGCAGGGCCCCAGCTCTCAGTTCAGTTACCACAGGGGCAGTGGTGCTGGATCCAGCCAATGCAGAGGCTGTGCTTGATCCAGCCACCACAGGGACAGCGGTGCTGGATCCAGCCACTGCAGAGGCTGTGCTCAATCCCCAGCTCTCGATCCAGTCACCACGGGGACAGTGGTGCTGGATCCAGCTATTGCAGAGGCTGTGCTCACCCCTGGGTCTCCTGTTCATGATTGTGGCTCTGTCCTGTTCCTGTTCTGGTTCCTGGTCGTGATCCTGGTCCTGTTCTGATTCCTGGTCCGGTTCCTAGTCCTGTTTTGGTTCCTGGTCCCGTTCCGGCTCCAGTTCCCGCTCCAGTTGCCTGGAAGGTTCCTCCCTTGGCTCCTGTTCCCGCTCTAGTCACCTCAGAGGCTCCTCTCTTGGCTCCTGTTCCCGTGGTGGTACCGTCATGCTCTGTTCCTCTCATTCCCCCTCTAGTGGTCAGTTTTGGTTATCTGTTACTTACTGGTTCCTTTGTTCCAGTCTTGTAAGTTCAATCATCAATTCCACTTGTTCTCACTTAGTTTAGCCTTGTTAACCTGTGTAAGAGTACTCCTTCTTTTCCCTTCATTCTTTGTGTGGAACTGTTTGCCTTATGTTGCGTTGGTTCTCCTGTCTACCTGAGAACCCAAATCCGCTATCTGTAAGTTTTGAAACCTTTGTTAGGTTTTAATGTAAATAAAATAGACCCTGACCTGCGCATGCATCCAGTTTCTCTTACCCAGCGTGACACTGTGTAGCCTGCTCATGATTAGTCACTGGGGAGGAGTGCTGTGGGAGGACCAGCAGAGATAACACTGAACAAAGTATTTCTTTTTCCAAATGAGACTACAGAATAGATGGGGGAAAAAACTCAAGACTGTTGGCCAGAATGGTTTAGTCTTGAGTATGTGTGCATACTTGTGTCTGCAACAGCACACAAACCATATATCAATGACAGATTATGCTGTAATTCTCAAGATCAGTATTCAGGCTGCAGACCACAAAATTACATTTTTATGTTATAACTTTTTATGTTATACTAAATCCTATCTTTAAGCTTTCACATTTCACCCCATCAGACTACCACAAAGAGTACTGTAATTAAGGTATTAAGTGCATTCAGTTATGTAACTGCACGGAAGTACATACAGTAATTACACTGGGTTACTCCTTTTGTGACATTATATATCAGTAACAAAACACAGAAGCACTTGTGCTATCTTTGAGTCTTGGTGTCATGCCATTTGAGGTTTTGTTTTCTTTTTTCTTTTTTTTATGTTGTAAGAACTGACTGCATGATGTCCAGATGTTTTCAGTGGTCCGTCACCATGTGTATATATTCTGTATATAAATGCAACATTTCTTAAAAAAAAATGCGATTAAAAAGTTTCGAGCTTAAAAAACACAAAATCACTCAAAATAAAATGCTGTCTTTCCTGTAGTGGTGTTTTCAGTTTCTTTCTGGTCGATTTTGCTCGGTTGGCAACAGAATTCTATGATGTCTACTGTCCGTTTGTTTGGACTATTAATAATCTCGCTTTATCGTCCTGTTAAAAAAATCCAAAAGCGTGTGTGAAGAAGGTTGGTTTTCTAAAGCTGATTAGCGGGCGGTAGACTAGACTGACTGAATAATTATGGCATTGCAGCTGTGGACAGTACGGAAGGAAATGACTGTGGTCGGTAAGTGTGTAAGCTGGGATGGAGCCCACACGCTCTGGAACTCCAAGTAAACTGATAAACAGCACCGAAACAGGAAGGTGTGCGTGTTTCCAGAAACTGCTTACGCTTTGTTTAAAAATAAAGTGACAAAACTAATTCAACTCGCTAGAAAATGGAAAGAGAAATGGATCTGTCTGGAATTAAGGATGCAGTTTTGTGCTATAACATATTACAGAGAACATATATTTTCAACATAGTTTCAAATTAAACATCCCAGCTATAACCCCCTCTTGTTCCTCATTCTCGAGCTTCCTTTTTAATCTTTGTCTTTTCCTTTCACGTATACCGTTTGCTGTTTTAAATCGAACAAACTTCACGAATAATGAGTATTCGCTTACGCCGTGAACTTGCGTTCACTACAACACAGTCATTCATTCATTGTTGTAATGACACTGGTAATTGATATTTCATAATGTAGTAGTGCAGTAAGAAAGCTATAATTTTTTTTGTAGTGCCTCATTGTTATCCTGTCGTTATTTTTAACTATTTGGTAGTCTGAAGAGAGGTGTGTTGGTATGATTTTTTGGCAGTGTAGTTCATACTATGGGTGTGATCACAAAAACCCTGCCTAAGGCTTCGATATCAACACATACAGATCTGATCGCCCGCCCACCAAAGAGTAACAGAGCGACACAGACACGCATTTACACCAGCACTTGTGAAAAGCCAAACAGAAACAGACGCTCTCCTGTCTCTCACTCTCTCTCCCCAAAACACGCATACATACACACTCTCTCTCTCTTTCTCTCTCTCTCTCTCTCTCTCACACACACACACACACACACGGAGGCGATGTCTTTCCTGTGACCCTCCCTAACAGAATTAAACCAGAGGACTCTACAGTGTGCCCTTTTAGAGCATGCTAGATGCTTGAGAGAGGAATATCCTGCTGACATCTTACTGTGAGTACTCGTATTTTGAATACACAAGCTTCTATACATCCATAAACACATTAAAATATGTATTACACTGATTAAGTGAAACACATTTTAATGTATATAAGTATGTTTGTATATGCCTTCTTTTAAATATTTACAGAACAACTGCTTTCCATATTCATTTCATTTCATTATGTGAGTGTATCTGTCATGTGAATGCCTAGATTAAATGTTACTGAATGTGATTTGCTCATTTGTACACTGTCATTCACACTGGGACAAGTTTATTCAGTGAGTGCAAACACAAACCTTGTTTCTTAATGAAAGGACCTGGATAACTTATGGACCCACTGTGATTTTGAATACTCTTTAAATGAATGAAAGTCTTTGTTTGTTTTGTAACATTATAATGGCATAACTACAGATTACCTGTTTCTTCCCTATCTCCTCCACATGTGTGTGTAGGGGGGGTTGTCTTGTTTTTTTTTTATTCTGCTATCACTCTGTATTGTAGAACATGCGGTGAAACAATGAAATAGGCAATGCTGACAGAACAGAGCTAAAACATACCCACAGGACTGCATGATGTACATCTGTACTTTAATAATCTTTGTCCTAAGAGAACAGGACACTGATAAGCAGTTGGCATCTCCTGAGCAGAGCTGTGTCTTTCCCCTCTCTCCTCAGGTAACCCTCAACATTATGGAATTATGGGTATCTTGGGCCACACTGATGTGTTTTACACACTGGATTGCACTCACTGCAGCTGACCGAACAGTGCAGGGTAAAGCTCCTCTCTGACTCATCTGCTGTAAATTCTGGAGAGCTTTCAGATTAGTGTCTTATCTGTCTGATCATCTCTGATTCACATTGCTGGGTCATCACAGCACTGAATTTTGTATGTGGGAAGATTTGACTACTGGGACTGGGGTAGCATTACCAAATATTTGTCAGGAAGTACAATCCAGTAGATTATGTCTGTGTGTGTGTCTGTGTGAGTGAGTGAGGGAGAGAGAGAGACAGAGTGCTTTATCATCCTCTCTATGAATACAGAATGCATACTGTTCTGTACTCTTGTGTATTGTTCTTTCACAGTTTGATGTTAGTACAAAATCTGAACTACTCTGAAAGCAACAGAACTCACAGTTCCATAACCAGCAAATGCATATCTTGGATTTTTGATTATTTTGTCTGCATTTCTATCTCAGATAAATTCAAAACACTATTTATAGTCATATTTATAGTCTGTCTGGCACCTGTAAGACATAAGTGCAACAAGCGTCATTACTGTGATATCTGTGGTCAAGGGAACTTTTTCCTGGAAGTGTTACGAAAACAGCTTATAACAAAAAAAAACCCCTTGATCTGGTGACTCATATGTAAAATGAATTCCTTCAAATACAGACATGACTTAACACATTGGATTTTTCATTCTCATTGGGTCATGTACCCGAACAAAAACACAGATTTGTGTTTCAGACTTGTGCTTTGTATTTCTAAGTGTTTTGTTACCATTTTGTCAATTATATTACAGTCGACCCTCCCACAGACATACACGTGTCTGACCCAGGGCACCTGGGGCATGTCTACATCCACTGGACGACACCGGCTAGTCTGAAGAACATTCCAGAATGTTCTGTGCGTTATCAGCTCCAGTTCTATGACACTTACAGAGGAGACTGGACGGTAAGGAGCCATGAGGCATCATGCCCCGGCATGACTGATGTACCTCCCAACAGAGCTGTGTGCTGAATGAAAAGTTCAGTGACAATGTCAGGTGTGAAAGAAACATGATAGAACTGTTCTTGTCCTGGAGTTTACAGCAAAAAACTCTTCTGTTAGCCTTGAAATCACTTATATATTATTTTACAGTAGGACACGTTTGGACACGTTTAGGTAATGAGCAGATGTTTGATAGACATTCACAGAGAACACTTCATTTTAGGAATTGGCTTCAGTTGCTGTGGTCCTTTTACCAAACCGTGACAAAACTGCTGTGATAGGTTCTTATTTCAAACTGACTTTAATATTTATAGATTCATTCTTCTTCTACCCCTACTGTGAGATTTTTGTGATACACAAAAAGAGTTTGCTCAAAAAAATGTAAAACCGACATCTGGAGTAGTTTCATTTGTAAACCTGTTGTCCGATACATTCTTCATATTTCCTCTTTTTCTTTTTAAACATGTATTGTGATCAAAAGAAAACACACTTTTTTAAATTAATATAAATATACTAAAATAAGTGCCCCTCAGAAAAAAGCCTACCAGAACAAAATATAGTGGAAATGTTACTTGGCATATTGAAATGATGACTTGTTTTGTAAACCAAGAGCAGTGATTATTACTGATACCTTGGATTAGAATATGATATGGTAGACTTTTTTTATGCTCCAGTTGTTATTGCGTTCACATTGACAAGGTGAAACACAATGCTGTGATATCAGTTTTCAGCTAACTGAGACTTGGTGTCTTTATCTCAACTCAACAGGGAATACGGACGTCCAGGCTCAGCTACTCTGCCCAGTTTGACTTGATGAAGCCCATCCGGGTGAGACTGCGTACCTTACTGAGGGGGAAATGTACTAACGGGACGGAGATCCAGAGTGAAGAGGTGGAGCTGATACAGGAGCCTGACCTTAAAGGTACATGGAAGAAAGGAGTTCTGTGAAAGGAGGACACGATTAATGGTGGATCCACTTTCTAGATCATCATCTTTTTAGTTAGGAAGAAAGGGGGAAAAGTCCAACTAATCCCAAAAACCACTGAAATCTGGGAGACAATGTTTACTGTAAAACTACTGTTAATCCCCTGCTGTTTGAGAGGAAAAGTTAAGCACAAATACAAGTAAACAAGGGAAAATGTTAAAGTAAAAAACATTACACTGCTGGACCTCTGGAGCCAAACAGAAAGAGAGAGAGAGAGACAGAGAGAGAGAGAGAGAGAGAGAGAGGGAGAGAGAGAGGGGGAGAGAGACGCAGAATAATATTGCCCTTGCCTTGAACATAAACTCCAATATGCTTTGTAAAACTGAAGATTTTTCAGTTCAGATTTGAGGGCAAAAACAGAGAAATGAGATGGATGGACAGGTTTTGTTTGCTTGGACGTGAATATGCAGAGGGTTCTGTGCCTACCCTGTCCAGTGAAAAAGGCATCATGCACTGCGGTGGCTGAGTGTCAGTTTTTAATGTATTTTATGGGACAGTACTAACTTTAGACATTATGGCAATGACTTTCTCTGTCCACTGAATGCTGCAGTTTCTCCTTTATTTCTCCATTTTTATTAGGTGGCATGAACACAGTCACTGATGTTTAAGGGCAGAGGTAGTGTTAGAGTCAGGGATAGAAATTGTGGCACCTTTTCACACCAACATTTTTAGTGGCATCTCATTCTGTTATGAGAAAGAGATGTGAGATATACTCGCCTGCCTCTTGGCTTCATACACACATTCCTTTGGCATGTTACGGACTCTGGATGTGTCAAGATGATGTGTTGATGTCTGTCTAGCAAGGCTGTCTGGCAGGATGAGGGTGTGATTTTTGAAAAATCTTGTTTCATGACATGGAACAACATAAAGCTGTCAGAAAATCAAAAGGGATAAAGAAAGATTTGTTTAGAGGGTGAGTGGAGAATATAAGGGTTTAGGGGTGGGGTTAAAGCTTTGTGTGTGAGACTAAAAGTTCAAACAGCAGGAGATGGAGAGAAATGCATGGAATGATAACTGTAAGATCTGCCTTCCCTATTTAATGAAACACACTGTCTAGCCATTCACAGCAAGAATCAATCAGCCTCTCCTTTTCAGCACAGATGGACAGGTCCAAAGTGGTAATACGTCTGTGCGTGTGTATATGTGTGTGTGTGTGTGTGTGTGTGTGGGTGGGGGAGGGGGCTTTGTGTTTAAAGCAGAGGGTAAATTGTCTTGGACTTGAGTAACATTGTAAAGGCAAGGGTTGTTGGTGCCTGACAGCTGTGTGGCAGTACAAGACAGGGTTGCCTTTGGCAGTATTTTGATGTAAGACTATGTCACAGGCATGTTAACGTAGGTAACGTGAGAGTACTGCACCTCCCGCAGAACATCGGAGCAGCAGTGGTCCTGTGATCAGAAACAGCTCATTAATGAACGGCACTAACGAAGCTAGTGATGTAATGTAACGCAGGTCTGTGGATAGCTTATGTCTTATGTCTGTTAGAGGAACGCTGTTCTGCTCAAAATCTATGAAAAGTCTGAAAATCACATCAAATCATGAAAAATGCTTACTGATCTGCGTTGTTTCAAGTGTACACTTTTAATCCGTTGTCCATAAAGACCGGATGGTGCCAAGACAAACTACAGTGAAGCTCAAGCCTGCTGTTTAAAACAAACATGCTTTCACATAAGAAGAACACGGATATTTTACCAGCGAAATTTAACATTGTATGATTTCAGTATTCTATCTGGAACAGAACACTGTCGCCTTTAATGTCACTATTGCCTCAACAAACCAGTTTATTTAAAGTTCAAAGTTCACATTCCCTTTTCCAAGTGCAATATCGCAGTCACAATGAGCTCAGAGAGAAAACCTGGACCTTCGCAATGCTGCCGTGAATGATTTCTGGCTGTATTCTGCAAAGGGATCAATATCACAGTCTCTTAGGGTCCCTGAACTGAGAGTTAAGAGACTTGTGACTGATATAAGGTTTTGTTATGAGCACTTTTAGAAAATGTTCTATTTTAAACGAATATCAGGACACTTGTTCTACAAGGAGTAGGTGTTTACATAACTTTCATACTTGACTGGGGAAATCAAAAGAATCAACTTTAGAAGCAATGATCCCCACTTATCAGCATGTAGTGTTAAATAAACAGAGAAAGGCTTAAATGTTGAAGGTATGCACCAGAGCCCTGCGCGGGGTTGTTTTCTTAATCCCGTCCCCGCCCGCTCCCGCAATGTCTGTGTCCACTCCCGCCCGCTCCCACAATGTCTGTGTCCACTCCCGCCCGCTCCCGCAATGTCTGTGTCCACTCCCGCCCGCTCCCGCAATGTCTGTGTCCACTCCCGCCCGCTCCCGCAAACATTCACGCCCACACAGGATAGTGACACTGAATTTTTTCCATCATTTTTATTCAGCTGATGAGAAATAAAACTAGAAGGGCACTTAGAGAGCACAGATCTCCACCAAGGCCAACAGTCCACTCTTCTATGATATTTAAATCTGCAACTGCAACCACTGTATGTCTGGATATATTTCCAAAACTATTAGAACAAAAAAAATCATAATGATTGTGAAAGCTAATTTATTATGGTAAGGAATGATAAACTGGCTTTAAAACTGGCTTATTTTAGTCATATCGACTTTGAAAATGGACAGTAAGGATAATTTAGACATTGTTTATTTCTCATATACCTGCTGCATTTGTTTGTGCAGTGATGTTTGAGGGGGCTGTTATGTTTGTTGCATGTTTAGTCCTGGCCCAGCATTCACTGTAATTACGATGGGTTCGCACATGTGCGACAAGTTCAGTTCATTTTGCCCTATCTCGGCCTGGTAGTTTTTGCGCAATCCTGCTAACAAACAGGCAGACAAACAAAGGGCACAGAGAACAGACAGACAAACATATGGCACTGAAAACATAATCTCCTTGGCAGAGGTAATAAATAGGAAATAACTAAAAAATCCTCAGCTTTTATTAGGAAGCATCACAACTGTTAAGCTAAAACCTACCAAATCACCACATTCCAAAAATCAGAATATTAGACAAAATAAACGGCAGCTTTTCAAATTATTAGCTGTAGCCAGATGCCGCAAGGTAGGCTATTTTCTTAAAACAAACAAACAAACAAACAAAAAAAATCAAACGTAGCCTATGCTTAGAAACACAGACATCATCACACCGGTTTATGTAATTAACAAACAGCAAAAAGAGACAGATGAATGGCCTAAATAACACTAATAAATAATAAAGTATATGGACTTAACGAATAAAACGTGGGAATCCTGGGACCCGCAGTTTATTTTTTGACCGTCCGCTCCCACCCACAGCAAAGTTAAAAATGCCTGCTCCCGCAAGATTTGCATTGGGTCATTCCGAGGGCTGGCCTGGTCACCACTGAGTACGTGTTACTGGCCCACATACTACATCAGCACAATGCTAAAGGGTGGACAAGAGGTTGGATTATGTTTCCGTGTTTGAAATTTGTCCAACATTTACTCTTGACCAAACAGGCTTTTGAGTGTTTACGTCAAACATTTGTACATTTCCATGTTTCTGCTCTGGCATTTCCCCAGAAAGACCTCAAAAAAAAGAGAGAGAAAGAGAACAAACAAACAAACAAACAAAAAACAATAATACCCAGATTACAATTTAATTAAGTAACAGTAAGTGAAAGTAGTTGGAGTTAAGAGAGGACCATTAGCAGGAAAAAGACATTCATATACCCTAAGACAAACATCTGTCGTAGTTTTGTTTGGATTAAGTAAACAGGGGCTAAAGTTTCTCACATGCACTGGAAATGTGACTGAGTTTATCTCTGATATCTGTGCTTCCCAATCTGCTCAGGTACGGCTGGCTCCAGGATAACGGGCTTTAACTGCGTGTACTATAAATGGGAATATATGGACTGCACCTGGGAGAGTGGACCGGATCAACCTCCACATTCCCAGCTCTACTTATATTACTGGTACAGCTCCGTTTTACTGTGCAGTAGCATCCTCTGCCTTGTTTATTATGCCATACCAAAATCAGAATTCTTTACCATATCTCCCACAATTTGAAATGTGTAATTTAAGTCCCCCTACACTAAACCTAACAATGTCTCTAAGAAAAACTGTTGCAAACTCCCATCTACTGAATTTAAGCTTCATGCTAACTTCCAATCCGTCCCCTAACCTAATGTTTCCAGAGCCGTCACTTGCTAATGATCCCACCGCTACTTCCTCCAAAATATTAAAGAGGAGGGTGGTGGCTTTAGTCTTCATCTCTCACACAACATCCTTCTCTAAGGACAGACGGGTCATTTTAGGATCAAGCCTGTCTGTTGATGAGACAGACAGTTTGTGTGTGTTTCCATGTAAACATGGCTTTAGAGCTGTGTACACATGAGAGATCTGTGCAGTTGTACAAGCAGGTTCTATACACAAGCACTACTGAAGTTACACCCAAAGTCATAAACAGTTTTTTGGAGCATTCAATTAAAGTTCTCATGTATACCCAGGCACAGGGAGATGGGGGAGTCAGAGGAGTGTCCGCAGTACCTCTACTCGGATGGCGTCAGGAAGGGTTGTCGCTTCCCTCGACAATCTCTCCTGGAATACTCAGATTTCAACGTGTGCGTAAACGGCTCTTCTCCAGCTAACGCACTGAGACCTGCTTTCTTCTCATTACAGGTCCAAATGCACGGTAACTATCCTACTGCTCGCAAGCACTTTGTGTTTATGTTTATAACTAATAGTATAAAGTGTCAATGGGTATTTATGTAGGATCTAAGAAAGTCTCTCTCCTCTCTCTCTCTGTTTTTTCCTAATTTTGATTCTATCCCATTTTCTCCCATCTCTCCCTCTCCAGTGAAGCCAGCTGTGGTGATGTCTCTTGCCCTAACAGAGGTCTCTAATACAACATTGCATCTGGAATGGACTATGCCAGAGGGCCTTGTCCCAGAACATTGCCTTGAATACGAGGTGGAAACCCGAGGCGGAGATGAAGCCAAATGGGTGTGGCGGGCAAGTCTCTCCTCCCTCTCTTTCTCACTTGCTCTCTCTCTCTCTCTCTCTCTCTGTCTCCATTGGGGTATGGTGTTCCCACACATCTGTGCTTCCTTCTTCTCAAAGTGAAAACACAGACAGGACACAACTTGCTAATGGTGTCCCAGTGAGAGTTTATCAATGTTCTTGTCTTTCTGTTATGAGGTGTTTTGCTTCTGCCTGCTACTTGTTTTCAAGTTTACACTAAAAAGTGTATTAAAATGTGTTATTTAATGATCACAAACACACACACACACAAGTGTGTACAGACTGCTTTATTTCCTACATGGCACATTGAGCCACCCTGCTTAGATCAGCATGTTCAGGTTTCAGAAAACACGCCTGCTTCCATACTCAGACATTCAGCTATGTAACACTGGAGTGCTTCTCTGTGTTTGCTAAGACTTCTTCAGATGTGTAAGGATCTTGACTTGGCAGAACGAACAGGTTTTGGATGAGGACAACTACAAGATCAATCAAAAACTTTTGTAAATACAGACAGAGAGGACAATTGGAGAAACTATGGCCCTGAATGTAATAGTAGTCTCTTTTTTATGTCACTCTTAGTATACAAATATGACAGAGGAGACAACATTTGAGGTTCCTTCAGTGGATCAGAGTGAGAGGATCTGTTGTCGGGTCAGGTCCAGAGTGCACAACCTTTGTGCTGACATAGGGTTCTGGAGCGACTGGAGTCAGCCTGAATGCATGCCAGGTAAAACATACCTTTTAGAGTCAAATACTACCTATGAACTGGATCACTCATGCAGATCACCATATACTGAGCACAGTCATGTGTTCTGTCTCCACAGATCCTGTGAGTGACACAAACCAGCCCTCACAGGTCACCTATGTACTGGATATGAAGCTAATAATGGCACTGACCATTGTTTTAATTGTTGTCTTCCTCCTCTCCCTTTCCTTGTGGATCTTCAGAAAAATGTGAGTTTAATTCTCTTTTCTATTGACTCAATGAGTCGGAGTTGAGATAGACAATTCATGTTGATAGGATGGATGGATGGATGGATGGATGAATAGCTGGCTGGCTAACTAGTTCCCTCATTAGTTATCTAATTCGCTATTGTTCAGATTAAATAAATTATTTGGCTGGTTCAGCCACACTCCCAAACCTATTAATTTATTCATTTAACGTTATCTGGCAGAATCTGACAGATAATCTATTGAGTTGTGTCCCTTAGGTGGATGAACAGAAAGGATTTGAAAGGTGTTTTGTGGACCCTCGTCAGTGCCAAAGACGCCCAGATCAACACCCCAACCAGCAGCCCCTGTGTGCTGTGAGCCCTACGCCCTTTGACCCCAGCACAGAGAAACTACTTGTCCTCTTTGCAAAACAGGGATTGCACAGAGATGCCACTGAGAATGACAGGCACCTTCTCTCTCTCTCTCTCTCTGTCTCTGGCATAAAGCTCTCTGTTGGCAGGGACCCTGTAACATGCATAAATTTGTTGCAGATGTGTTTGACGTGCAGAAACAGAAGCCCTGGGGAGCACACTGGGAATGAGATGCTGTGAGACTAAGTGTGCTTGTGCAATCCAACAGGGAACAAGCAGTTCTGACTATCCATCAGGAGTTTTTCAACCCTTACAAACACTGTACATTTCAAGGTTCTTCATTATAGTTTCATACATATTATTAAAATATATATACTCTGCCTAGTATAAATCCTTATTTAATCAACCTTAAGAGTAGTCCTAGATTAATTCGAATGTGGCAATTATGAAAATGTCATCACAAACCGAAGTTGCATTAGACGTAACACTTTGTTTAGGGAAATGGTTATGCCTGAATAAAAAGGTAGAAGGGATCACTGTGCCCTTCAGTGCCAGAGTGGGTGTGACCAAACCTGATGTGGATCTGCAGATTAAGGTGTTGTTTTCAAAGGAAGTGCACTATAGAGACATGCAGAATAGAAAATAAAAAATAATCTATCTTAGCATGAAAATGGTTTTCACTGATCCCTCCCAAGCACCCACATGGGAAACGTCTCATCTTGTCCACTTTTAATAGACAACCATTTAAAAATTCTTTGTTAATCTACCAAATGCGCTGATTTTCTATAGCAACTGAAACTGTTTTTTCTTAAAACAAAATAACTGAAAAAAAAAACGCCCTAGGAGAGCTGGAAATGAAAGCACATTCAGCTTTACCTGAAATTCAGCCAAGTATGCAAGCTATGAATTCGCCCTTCCTCTGATTTTCCATGGCTCTCAGACAGGATGCTGCACTGCTACATGTCTACAGGTGCCACACCAGACAGTATTCTACTGAATGTACTCTACATCTGAATGTATGTTTATTTCCACATACAACCTAAAGTTACTCATTAGGCTTTAATAAATGCCATAGTTCTTACAAAACTGTTTGTTTTATCTGACTTTTATTCTACGTGTTGCTATATTTTTATAATGTTGATTTTTAAATGTTGCGTGTTGTTGCCTCTATTGTGGTATTTATGTCTGTGGAGAAGACTTCTATCTTAAAATATTCTCAGTTCAGGATGTTTACTTGTAGCAGTTCTCAGAGATGGTTTGTGAGATTTGCTTCGTAAATTTGTGACTGAATTGAAATGAGACACATATGGGGTAGAGGTCATGTGTTTGACCAGTCTGAAAGAAATGTTGTGTAATGTATGTCATATTCCTAGTTTAGTACATATTTTTTTCCCTCAGTTCCATAGTTTAGAATGTTCCTTTTTTTATAACAGTTATCTAAAGAAGTTTTGTGTTTATATAATTCTTAGTGAAAAATTAATAAATGTGTGTGTCTAAACAAACAAAATTCTGCTTACTTCCTTTCTCTTTTCAAGTCTGAATGTGTCAGTTCATTAGATTGACATCTTAGTCAGTGACATTGTCTGTTCTTTCCATATATTTGCTGTGTGGAGGTGCTTAACACTAAGACACTTTACATTTACAGGATGTGATGCATTCGGGCCAAAACATGCAATACCAAAAGTGATTAATGCAAGTAGTTTGAACATTAGGTTTTTGAAATTTTACATAATTTTTAAAATTATATCTAATTTATCTCTTTGTAAATGTGGCAACCTACAGACATATCAGTAGAAAATACAGATACTTAAACTAGAACTAGAAAATCTGCCTGTGATGGAAAGCAGAAGAAAAAAGTAACTGCTGAAATGATGGAAACAATTAACTCCATTCTTTTAATAGGATGCTATGCCTCAGAATAGCTTCAACATTACTTGGAATCGATTTGGCAACTGACTCAGGTTCTAAAAACAGGATGTGATCAGTTTTACTTGGAAAAATTCCATAGCATGCTTTGTTAAGGGTGGTGATGAATTTGTGAGATTCCAGAATCTTCTTTTTCATGCTTACAGAAACATTAAATTATCACTCATGCTCTGTGGGTGGCGGCTTCGTGTCATAATGGAAGCCACCAGTTCCACTGGAATAAGAAAGCTTCACCGCAGGATGAAGGCACTGGCTTTGGCTTTGCATTTCTTGACATTTACCAACCTGACCAATGATGGACTGAAGGGACCCAAAGCCCCTCCCCCCACCACCCCCACCCTAGAAAATGCACCTCACCCCCAGAATGCCAGCGCCCACCATTTGCAAGAATCTTTGCAACTATCAACGAACAAACCGACTGACTTTTCATATGTGTGCCCAACACCTACATGGGACTGATAATCCCACCTACATGGGACTGATATTCCAACCCACATGAGACTGATAATCTTCAAAGGCACAGAGAAGGAATCTCTCTCTGTGACCCTTCCATAATAAGCTGATAGGCCATCTCACAGTAATCAACTGAGCAGACCAAACGTTGAACTAACATTCTATTGTCTGTAAAAACAAACTGAGATAAGCATGAAATCACTTTCCTGTTCTGTTAAACCAATGGATTTTATTGTTTTCTGATGATGCCAAGACTGGGACAAATCAAGAAAGCATGGAAAGTAACGAAAGAATCACCCGTCTGCTTTGCTCAGACATCTGAAATTCAGAGTCAATTAGACAATTAGGTCTAATATGATTTTCTTCCAACCACAAAGTTAAACACTGCCTGGGCTTGTCAGACCACTTTACTTGCAAGCATTAATTTTAGAGTGTAATAAGATGTACTATACACTGCAATCCAACCATTCCACCCCTCTCTGCCAAGTTCTCAATGCACTTTTCTTTAAAAAACTGCCTATTGCAACATAAGAGATTCACGTGGAGCAATGTCACACTGATGGTGGAATCGAATGGAAAAACATGCCTATGAGAACTTCCTCAGCCGATTTACAGCTTACTTTCAGCTCAGACTTGCATTAACTGTTAGTTGGTGCCAGTAAAGCTGTTTTCTTGCTGCAGTATCAAGCACACACTGCTTACCAACATCCATCATCATATGAGTCCAATTGTCGGCAGATACTTAGGAATAATGTTAATGCTAGTCTCAATTAGTGGGAATAAACATCTGTGTCGCAGTGAGATATGGGCTAGTGTTGAGTGCTGAAATAACTAAAAAAGATCGACTGTATGTACACCTTGTTTACGATATTATTAAAATGCTGGCACAATATTGGCTAGCGGGTGGCACGGTGGCACAGTGAGTAGCGCTGTCACCTCACAGCAAGAAGGTTTCGGGTTCGGTTACCGGCCGGGTGGCGAGGGTCCTTTCTGTGTGGAGTTTACATGTTCTCCCTGTGTCTGCGTGGGTTTCCTCTGGGAACTCCGGTTTCCTCCCGCAGTCCAAAGACATGCAGGTTAGGTGAATTGGAGACGCTAAATTGCCCTTGAATGTGAGTGTGTTTGTCTGTGTGTCTGCCCTGTGATGGACTGGCGACCTGTCCAGGGTGTTTCCCCACCTTTTGCCCTATGAGCGCTGGGATGGCTCCAGCACCCCCCGCGACCCTAATCAGGATGAGCGGCTTAGATAATGAGTGAGTGAATGTTGGCTAGCTAGCTAATAGTTATGTTAGTTGCCCGGTAGGCCAATTCTGATTGTCACGTTGGCTATCCAACAGTGGCTGTAATTATCTATAGCTTATCTACTCAAAGAATTCAGTGGTTTGATAACGTTTACTATATATTCAGTATTAAACGTTATACACAAGGCACAACAAAACTAAGCATAATACCCTTTGTCTGGCTTTTTCCTACACATACTGGGTGCGTGCCTTTCCTTTTCTGCCAAGGCTGTGAGGCAGCCCCTTTAAAAATAGTTAGCAAAACCAAGCATTCCGATACACTTGTATCCGCCTATTTCATCTACATCAGAGCATCCACTGCATTCGACAGCATTGTTGGCAGGGTGGCCAGAGCGAATTTTGATGCTCTCGCTGCTCCCAGTGTGAACGTAGGGTTAGTTACAAGTGTTCTGACTTACTATCATACTTCATTTTGAGAATAAAAACATCAAGTTAAAAAACTTTCCTTTTCTTGAATATTACACTATGTGCACAATTATTAGGCAAGTGAGTATTCTGATCTTATCATTATTTCTATGCACGTTTTCCAACTCCAAACCATATAAATTTGTCTATTAGATTTAATTATTTTCAGGTGATATGTATTTGTGTAATGAGGGATGGTGTGACCTAAAGCGATTAACACCTTATATTAAGGTGTGCATAATTATTAGGCAGCTTCATTACCTCAGGCAAAATGGGCCAAAAAAGAGATTTAACTGACACTGAAAAGTGAAAAATTGTAAAATGCTTTTCAGACAGATGCAACACTCTTGAAATAGCTAAACTATTAAGGTGTGACCACCAGACAATGAAACGTTTTCTTGCAAATAGTCAACAGGGTCGCAAAAAATGTACGGACAAGAAAAGGCGCAAATTAAGTGCAAAATACTAGAGAACAATTAAATGTGAAGCTACCAGGAACCCATTATCCTCCGAATGCCACCCTATTCCAGAACTGCAACCTACGTGGAGTGTCCAAAGGTACAAGGTGTCAAGAGACATGGCAAAGGCAAAGTAAACAAGGCTGAAACACAACCACCACTGAATAAGACTCACAAGTTGCAGGGTCAAGATTGGGCCAAGAAATACTAGAAAACAGATTTTTCAAAGGTTTTATGGACAGAAGAAATGAGAGTGACTCTTGATGGACCAGATGGATGGGCCTGTAGCTTGATCACTAATGGACACAGGGCATCACTTCAAGTCAGGCGTCAGCAAGGTGGAGGAAGGGTACTGGTATGGGCTGCTATCATTAAGGATCAGCTAGTTGGACCTTGTCAGGTTGAAGATGGACTGAAAATCAACTACCAAATCTACTGCCAGTTTCTGGAAGATACTTTCTTCAAGCAGTGGCACAGGAAGAAGTCTGCAGCATTCAAGAGGGCCGTGATATTTATGCAGAACAATGCTCCATCACATGCATCCAAGCACCCTACTGCCTGGGCAGCCAGCAAAGGCGTCAAAGATGACCGAATAATGACCTAGCCCCCTTTCTCACCTGACTTCAATCATATTGAGAAGATGTGGGTCCTTCTCAAACTTCTTTGAACAGCATTTGGGAGACTGTGGTTGCTGCTTCAGCAAAAGCTGATCGTGAACAGATCGAGAAACTGATAGACTCCATGGATGGAAGTAGAGCCCGACCAATATGGGATTTTTAAGACCGATAACGATTTCGATAGTTGAGGATTTAAAAATCCAATAATGATACATGAGCTGATTTTTTCCCCCTTAGAAACACTTAAGATTTTCCCTAACATTTATGTGTAGTTACTTAAAAGTCCTCACCAAGATAACGCAACATAATGTAGGGGAGTGTGGGGAACAACCTGACACATTTTGGCTTTTGCGAAATAATTTTAAAAATATTTAAGCTGGAATTATCATGTTTTTATAACATGCACATCCCTGCTACAAACAAACACTTGAACTTTGTTTCTAGCACCTACCATCCATGTGCAATTTCACCGAAAATGATGGGAAGTGCAATGTTACAACTTACTCCATGGGTGGGGCTGATTGTAACAGACAGAGGGTTATGAAACACTTGCCAGAGAAGTCTGATAAATTAGTGTAAACAAATTTAATTCAATATAATTCTATGTTGTATGACACAAATATATTTTCCAACCATACTGCATTAAATATTATCTATGCAGGCCTATATGACAGATCAATCGATAGATACATACACACACATCAGATTATGCATGATTACTAACATGAGACTGTGTGTCAAACAATGACAAATTTATTTTTGGTCCACAAGGTAGGACAGCAAATAAAAAAAAAACATCACAGGTCAGCAAGATGTGGAACATTTTTTCAGAACAAGTACAGCATTACCTCCCTGGCAGCCAGACTTAACACATCTCTACTCAGTCCCTATCTGTTTTTCTTATTTGATGTCTCATTCTACAAATAGAAAGTTCCATGAAATTGGTTGCTTTTATTTTATATAAGAGAGAAATAACTTGTTGTTGTTTACGAAAGGTGGCTTAGTTGTAACGTTGTGTAACAACTAACCCCGCAGTATGGAGGCTGTACATAAGCCTAGCTAGCTGCTGTGAGCTCCTCACATGTTTCAAAACAGTGCTAGGTTACTAGATGATTAAAATAATATAAGGTTGGATTTTGTGATTTACACACACAGCTTAGTAAAACATTACAAATGGAAAACATTTGTAATGAAGAAATTATTTTCATGTCCTGAAAACGCTGACGAATCTTTCTAAATTTTCGCGGGAGGCCATAGTAATGTGGCCGAAAGCAAACTTTCCTCTCAGTATTTAACAATACTGTCACAGCCTGCACCTCATCTTTTGGACTTTTAGTTTGAAGTGTCTTGTGCTCCTCCTTCCGTGTGTGTTTCCACCCCTCACCTGATCCTGTTTGTTGTATTTATTAACCTCGTTCCCCCCTTTTTAAGTTTATCCAATCATGTTTGCCCTGTTTAGTTTTCCTCTTGTATTTAAGCCCTAGTGTTTGCCTTGTCCTTTGTCTATCGTTGTTTGTGTTTTTTTTTATGCACACTGTTAGGCTGCACCGTTTTGTTACTGGTTTTGTTCCAGTTTGCACCTGTATTTTTATTGTCATTTTCCAAGTAAAGTCCTCCTTTTGTCACCTTCATCATCGTGTCTTGCACTTGGGTCCTGCACCACTCCACCGGCGTGACAAATACAAAAACTCCATGTTACATTTTGCCCTGCGTTAGATTGTTCCCCTAGTTTAAAAATAAACTTATTTTATTGTCATAAATAGTTCTTTGATCAAAAGTACAACAAAATATATTAAAGTTTTGATAAATAAAGGAATAAACTGATACAGTGACCTAGAGTAAACACTGTTGTTCATCTAACTACAACTGTCTGCAACAAGGACTTTGGGATTCCCCGCTACACATTTGAAAGAGAAGCACGATAACTTTGTTTGGCTACCAAGCCATATTAGGTACTTGTTCAGCTCACGTTTATTTACATGTCCCCTCTGGTTTAATCATTTAAAATGCACCGACTGTAAGTACAGGGGGGTATTTCAGAAAGCGGGTTTAACAAACTCTGAGTTTAATCCTGAACTCTGAGTTGATGAACCCTGAGATGGGAAACTCTGAGTTTTCGGTTCCAGAAAAGCTGATCTGAGTTGGTTCATCAACTCTGAGTATGTTAACTCCGAGTTAAGCACGTGCATGACAATTATAAAAAGCCATCATCAATGGAGCTCCGATCCTACGATTCACTATGGCTACCGGCGAAAACAAAAGACGTTTTACTTTACCCCGCTGCAGTTAGAAATTCTGATACGTGTTTATGGCGAGTATGAGCACATTTTCCAAAAAAAAAGGGGGGGCAACAGAACTGCATCGTCAAAGGCGAGACAATTGGAGTGGGAGAGAATTGCTGCCCGAGTCAATGCGTAAGTTTGAATGCAGAAGTCTATTCATTTAACATGTATGCATACTTTCTTTTAATATTACAGGTGGAAGTGGTGGAATGTAATTGAATAAAATTCTATTTTCATTTAGGAGCAATCCCATGGGCACAAAGCGCACTTGGCAGCTGCTGAAAATGAAATATAAAAACATAGTTCAAAAAGGTAAGACATTTTGCTTAGGCCTCTATAGGCCTCTATCATGATTGTACCTCATTTTGGTTTTAATCATATTTGACATATTAAACAAAGTAAATGTCATTCAGTGGCTATTTCAACTTGGAGTAGCTTTAACCCCCAACAGAGTGCTGTTTTACGACACACAAATGTCCTCTCGTCTAATATCCTGCTTAGCAGATTAACATTTGGTCTGTAAATACTCCCAGAGATTTTGCCAATTATAGTAGTTTAAAGTATTCTGAAACAGAACGCTCTTCTTCATCACAGGGTGATGATGAAGACACGTTGTCTGCTGCCACAGAGAGGGATTCAGAAAGGCCTACAGTGGTTTACATCTTAATATTATGTATGGTAGCTACTGATATTTCTCTCCCCATTTAAATGTTTTTTACATTCTTGTGTGGAATTTTGAGTTTAATATGCACATTGAAGGGATGACACGTACTTATCCTTTTTAACAGAGCATGACTGGGCATTACCAGGAGGAGAGTCCATCAGCCTCCACAGCACAGATTGACACAGTGAGATGTTCAATAAATGCCAGGTTAATTCTGCATGTAGAACTGTAGAATTTAATGTCACCCTTATGTTTTCTCAGTTATGAATTAAGGAGTTGTATAAAATACATCTCCTGAGGAAAATGGCTAAAACTGAGAAATGATGCACTTGCAGTGGCAGAAATTCAATTACTCGAACACCAGTTAGAGGTGGGTGCATGATCACAGGTGAATTGTTAATTGTTGGAACAATCTAAATGCAGTAATTATTGCATTTGCATTTGTAGGAAATAAAGAAGACCAAATAAAATGTGACTGATTTTTCTTTATTTGACTGCTGGGGGTGGTGGTATCTTAATCTGTGAAATATTTTTGGCAAATTCTCTCGGACGGCTCCTCCATACAGGACATCTGCAGGGTGGATGGGACTGTCTTCCTCAGGATCGTTCATTTGTGCGGCAGGGTGCTGCTCTCCTCTAATTGTGGCAATATTATGGAGAACAACACATGGCAAAATAATGTCACACGCCCTCTCTGGGGTTACCCTGAGTTCACGCAGACACTGGAGCCGGGCTTTGAGCATGCCTACTGTCATCTCAAAAATTGGGCTTAATGTCTTAAAGCTTCTCCCATTTGTATTTGGCCACATGATTCTTGCAGTAGGAATGGCTTGGCATGCAGTACTGGACTTGAAATTGTAGCATTGGGCAAAGTTTCAGAGCACAAACCGAGTGCTCCTCTCTGGTGGGAAACTTCTGTGAAAACATCATTATTTGGAGCACCATCATTATTTGGATCTCCAAATAATCAGATTGTCTGGTCCCCTTGTGGAGGCTAAATACAATTGGTCCCCTTGTGGAGGCTAAATACAATTTTTTAAGATAGTTGTATGTCAATTGCTTTAAATGTTTCACTCTTGCAAGCAAAAAACACCAGCCTATTAGTTTATATCACTTGTAAATGATCTAGTCTTGCAAAATCTCTTGAAAAAAGAGATAGCTCAGATTATTGCTGAGGAATTCCCTGGTAACTGAAGTTCACCTCACCAGATGTTTATCAAGCAATGGTGTAGATTTCAGAGAGGGCACAATGGTTGCCCTGGGTTTTGCCAAATTACTAAGATTTGTGTAGTACAGAAAAGGCCGTGTTTCATAGTGGGAAGATTTTGTAGGTGGTACAGGGAACATTTCTGAGCCTTTGAGCTCATGGCATGTCCAGACAGAAATTGTTTTAGCTGAGCATGGTGACTTGGCAAGTGATATAAGGTTCACTGTTATTTAAGATAAATATTGAACTGTTCAGCTGTCACCCCCAACTGTTCTTTATTGAATTCAAACATAACTGTGCTGAATTGTGCTATATAATTGCTTGTTACTCATGTGCAAACTCACCTCTTGTGAAATGACTGTTCCAATGAAGTTTAGGGTCATCCCTGAAGAGAACAACTCCCAAATATAGGGCCCTCAAGGTGGCATGCCAAAGCCTGTAAGTGAATTTTCACTGTATACAATAGAAGAGGATTCCAGGCCTCAATATGTGGGTGCTTAGATCAAGAACAAATTCATGGGACTTCAGGTTGACGTTCAACAAGTGAGGCTGCGAGGACCTGAGCTCTGCATGCAACTTTTATTTAAACAGTCAATTTAGCATGCAATATACAAAAATTTATTAATATACCACTTTTAGCATTGTAACAAAGTTAGTGAAGTAATCTTGGCAAAGGAAGAACGTACCTACACGGTAACCATATCCTTTAATAATTGCTACTTGTGACCAGACCAAAAAGTGTGCCAAAGCTAGTGTTGCAGCTACTGCTAACAGTGAGGCAGCTAGCACAGATTATGATGGCAAATTACTGGGCACAAAAGTGGATACGCAAATGGCTGTCCTTCAACAAGGAATAGTCTCCATCCGTCAAGAGCTGCTTACAACCATCAGCTCTCTACAGTCTACTAGTGAGCAAAATACTAAGCGCATTGACAAACTAGAACATTCTGCCAAGGAATAGAGCTCATCAGTCATGGCCCTGGAAACTGCAGTGAAATACCTACAGTTCTTAAAAAAGTGTACTACTTGTGCCCACATTTTATTTGCATTTCAGCGTGTACTAAATGTACTATTTTGGAATAGCTTATTTGAACTCGAGTATATTTAAGTTATATTTGATTCAAATTTTAATACAGATTAAATACACTAGATGCTACTCCAATATGTTATTTTGGGACATTTATGTAGCCGGGTGGACATGGGGAGAGATTGTTCTTGGGGTGGTTAGAGTACTGTCTCTTTAAGAACAGTTTGGTAGTAAATCCCGCGAGAGCGCAGTCTTCCCGTGTTGCATCATACACAGCAGCGCAGAAAGAACTAGAGAACTGAGGGTTGCTGAGGTCCGGTAGAGAATTTGGCTGTGCGAGATCCCCACCACGCTGAAAGAAACCCTAAGCAGCGGGCAGCGTAAGTGGTGACCGAATGTACCAGTGACAGAAAGCATCTAATGCTTGTTGTATATATTGGCTTGTTCCGTTAGCTTTGTTAATTTTATGCGCTCCTGTTTAATGTAGAGGGGAGACGGAGTGCCGAGCTAATTACCGAGTTTGAGTGGCTAGCGAAAAGGCTGCACATCGGGGCAAGAGTGAGTTTTTGATTCTTTTTCTAATAAGTTGATACGAGTTCACAGAGGAATGTTTAAAAAGAAAAGTACCTTTTGTTCATGGATGTATGTTCCCAGCAAACTTGTGTGCTTTGTAGTAGAGTAATTGATTAATTCAGGCTTTGTACCAGTTAATTGATTTTGTTGTATTTCTATTTTTTATTCAGACGTGTGCTACTACTGTTGTCTGTACACCTCATAACTTTACAAAATTAACGCTGTACTCTGTTGGGTGCAGTCGGGGAATAAAGACCCACAACAAAAAAAAATATAAAAATTGTGTGTCCGGTCCCCTTATTCATGGCCAGGCCACACTAAATGGTGTCAGAAGTGGGATCCCCTGTTTAGTTTTGAGGTTGTAGTTTGGATAGGGACAGTGAGTACAGACAACAGTGGTGGCAAAGAAGGCAAATCCAGCCCCGACACCAGCGAGTGAGACGACTGCCGTGCTGTGTTCCTGGAGTGGCTGCGTGTGGGCCGTGGCTGGTGTTGTGGAACGAGAGGGGTGTCTGCATCCTTGCTGTGGACTTCTGGAGAACAGGACCGCCTGACATCGCTTTCTCAGAGACTCTTGGACAGAGAGGCAGTGCAACTGTTGGTGACTGTGTTGTCTTGCTGACATAAGGACCTTGAAAGAGACATTTCAGAATGTCAGCAGAGGATGAGGGTGCGGCTGCTCCTAGGCCAGGAGTCAGCCAGGATGGAGATGATCCAGCTGCTCCCTTGTATGACGATGGAGGTAACTCCTTGGTGCAGCTGCAGTCACAGATTTCAGAACTGAGTAGAAAACATGATGCAGTAATGTCAAGTATTGCTAATCTGGGTAATGCCCAAACCAGGTCAATTGTTTACATTCCAAGAGAAAAACAGATTGTACCTTTTAGTGGTGAACCAGAGAGAGATGCTCATACTGTAGATGAGTTTATAGAAGAGGTAGAGCGAGTGATGAGGACAAGGGGTCTACGTGGGGAGGATCAAGTAGACTTTATTATCTCACTGCTAAAGGGTTCAGCCCTAGAGGAGGTTAAGCTACGTATGGGGGGACAGGCTAAGCAACCCAGTGACCTGTTTTTGTATTTGAGGGAAGCCTTTAGAGAGAGGCGCACTACTCCACAACTGTTACATGCTTTCTATGCCCGCAGGCAGTTAGATGGGGAAGATTTGCGGGACTATTCACATGCGCTCTCTCAGCTACTTACTTCTGCTCTCCAACAGTCCCCTAATGTAGTAGCCGATACACAGCTAGCGCTTAGAGACCAGTTCATTGAAGGTGTTCGCGACTCCACCCTTCGGCGTGAATTGCGTAGACTTATCAGAGAGAAACCTGAGTCTAATCTGTTTGACGTACGGGAAGAGGCAATGATGTGGACTCTCGAAGACCGCCCCCGCAGCACTAATGTGGCGAGAAACAGGAATCTAGTAGGTGGTGGTCCAGAAGAGGGTTCAGAAAAGGCAAGCTTGACGAGTACTACACAGACTGACTTGACAAGGACTCTGCAAGAAGTAGTTAAAATAATTACACAGCAGGGTAAAGCTATTGGCGAACTAACCAATGCAGTCCGTGAACTCACTATGCAGACTGCCAGTTCAGAAGGTGGTAGTAAGGGTGGTAGACCTAAAGTCAAGCCCAAGTACACTGATGATGGTCAGCCTATTTGTCTGCGGTGTGAAGGGGTTGGGCATATGGCTAGACATTGCACTACACCACGTAGGCCAGGAAGTCCGTCCACTGCTACGCCTAGTCCTGTGTTGCAGGGAAACGAGGCCCCTCCATTGCTGTGAGCCGGGCAATGCGAGGCAAATCAGAAGGCTCGAAGAACACCCTGACCAAAGAGCGTTTCCTGGAGAATGCGGTAGGCGAGTGCCCTGTAGTAGACATCAAGATAGGTGGTGTCCCCGTTAAGTGCCTTCTGGACAAAGGGAAGTAATGTGAGCACTTTGACTGAAAGCTTCTTCAGAGACCGCCTCTATGGAGAAGATGAAGATATGCACTGTACAGCCAAATGGCTAAAAATAACAGCAGCCAACAAGTTGCCACTACCCTACTTGGGTTACGTTGAACTAGACATACAGGTATTGGGGCTTACCATCCCAGAGTGTGGTTTCCTAATAATAAGAGATGACGATGAAGAAGGGGGTGACACTAAGGAACCAGGTTCATCTCCACCTGGCATTATCGGGATGAACATCGCCAAACGGTGCAGACAGTTGATTCTCTCTGAGTTTGACACCACTCTAGGGGGCGAACTGGGTTCTGTCTGGAGAGAGGCCTTCCACCGGGTACAAGAGGCAGAGCATGTTGAAAGGGTGTCCACAGCTCGGGTGGCAGGGCAACACAGAGTGCATGTGCCTGCTTTATCCGTTTCCACAGTCTATGCGAGAGGACTTAAGAGACAGTCTGATGATGACTCCAGCATGCTGCTTGAGCCAGGGAATGCTCCACTGCCTGGTGGGTTGATGGTGGTCCCTACTGTGACCTCGACCTGTAGTCATGTGTTCCCAGTCCAGGTAATCAACTTCTCGTCAGAAGATGTCTGGTTGTCCCCTAAGGCTAGGCTAGGTGTTCTGGGCCAGTGTCAGTGTGTTGAGGGTGACCCCTATGAGGTGAAGTTTCAGCGTATCTCTGCTGACCATGAGGAAGTGACTATTAACCGGAAGGATGGCCAAGGATTTGACAATGACATACAGAGCTTACTGGACCGATTACACCTAGGAGGTACACCAGAGCAGCAGGCGGAGCTAGGGGAGCTTCTGATGAAATATGCGGATGTGTTCGCAGTACACGACGAGGATCTGGGATACACTGATCGGGTGAAGCATGAAATTCCTGTGGTGGATGAGGCCCCCGTCTCCCAACCCTATCGGCGCATACCACCCAATCAGTACAAGGAGGTTAGGGAGCATATTTCTGAACTGCTGAGGAAGGGAGTGATCCAAGAGAGTGCGAGCTCTTACGCCTCACCAGTCGTTTTGGTGCGCAAGTCTGATGGGAGTTTGAGACTGTGTGTAGACTACAGGAGGCTGAACTCGAAGACCAGGCGTGACGCGTTTCCGCTCCCACGTATTGATGAAAGTCTGGATGCTCTGAGCGGCGCAGAATTCTTCTCGACCATCGACCTTGCGAGCGGGTACCACCAGGTGGCAGTACATGAGAAGGATAGGCACAAGACGGCGTTTACCACGCCGTTTGGCTTATATGAGTACCTGTGGATGCCCTTCGGCCTGTGTAATGCGCCCGCAACCTTCCAACGCCTGATGCAGGCTACGATGAGTGACTTAGTCTTCCAAATTGTGCTGGTTTATTTGGATGACTTGCTTGTGTTTTCATCGACGTTCCAGGATCACTTGGTAAGGCTTGAGACAGTTCTTAAGAGGCTGAGGGAGACAGGGCTGAAAGTCAAAATGGAGAAGTGTCATTTCCTCCAGCCCGAGGTAAGGTTTCTCGGTCACCAAGTTTCAGCCCAAGGTATAGGTACAGATCCTGACAAGATAAGTGCAGTAAAGGCGTGGCCCATCCCTAGCACGGTAAAAGAGCTTCGGTCCTTTTTGGGCTTTTGCAGTTACTATAGAAGGTTTATGGAGGGTTTTTCCCAAATTGCAGGGCCTCTTCACGATGTTGTAGCTGCTTGTATCAAAGAGAGTGGCCAGGTCAGGGCTAAGCAGGCATTCCAGTTGGCCTGGACGCCGCAGTGTTTGCAAGCTTTTGAGCTACTAAAGGAAAAGCTAACTAGCGCTCCCACACTGGGCTACGCAGACTTTACCCTTCCTTTTTTCCTGGAGACAGATGCTAGCAGTCTAGGTTTAGGGGCAGTTTTGTACCAGGTGCAGAGGGGGAGGAGGAGGGTCATAGCCTATGCGAGTTGGAGGCTCAGAGGGGCTGAGAAGAATGATCAAAATTATAGCAGCATGAAGCTGGAGCTCCTTGCGTTAAAGTGGGCGGTCACAGAGAAATTTAGGAGTTATCTTCTTGGGTCCAAGTTCACCGTCATCACAGATAACAACCCGCTATGTCACCTCTCCACTGCCAAGTTAGGAGCCATTCAACAGCGATGGGTAGCTCAGCTAGCTATATTTGATTTCGATGTGAAGTATCGGCCAGGCCGGTGTAATTCTGCAGCTGATGCCCTCTCCCGGCAGCCAGCAGCTGATGAACCAGAACCTGACAGTGAGGATGCAGAGTACGATGGATGTGTAGCCATATGTGATGGATGTGTAGGACCGGAACTGCTCTAGGCTTGGAGCTAGTAGCAGCAGGTGTTGAATGTTGCAAGGTCAGGCAGCTCCGTGCGTCCGAGGCAAGTGAGGCGGTGATCAACGAGGCAGCTCAGGATAACACTCCCACATTGCCTGGCTATTCCAAAATGGAGCTCCAGAGGTTTCAAGCATCGGACCCAACACTTAGAGTATTGAGAGAGTTTTGGAGCAGACAGAGGAAACCTACCTACCAGGAGAAAATAGGTCTATCTAAACCAGTGCGCTCTTTGTTGAAACAATGGCCACGGATCAGAGAAGAAGGTGGGCTCTTGTACCGTGTGATCGAGGATGCTCATATCGGAAGATGTCACAGCTATTGTTGCCTGCCTGCCTCAAGGAACAGGTGCTTAAAAGCGTGCATGATCAGATGGGGCATCAGGGCATAGAGCGGACACTGGGTTTGTTGAGACAGAGGTGTTTCTGGGGGGGTATGCATGCGGATGTAGAGCAGTGGGTGAAGAGATGTCAGAGGTGTGTGCTGACAAAGATGCCACAGCCCAAGATCCAGGCACCCCAAACTCCATTCCTGGCTACTCGCCCATTGGAGGTAGTTGCTGTGGACTACACCACGCTTGAGCGAGCCGCAGATGGTCGCGAAAATGTACTTGTAATGACAGATGTATTCACTAAGTTCAGTCAAGCTTTTGCCACGCGAGATCAGAAAGCAGAGACTACCGCTAAAGTCATCCTGAAAGAGTGGTTTATGAGGTATGGGGTACCGGAACGCCTACACTCCGATCAGGGCAGGAATTTTGAAAGTGCCGTAATCGCCGAACTATGCCGATTGTATGGGGTGAAGAAGACCCGCACAACGCCCCATCACCCCCAAGGTAACCCACAGTGTGAAAGGTTTAATAGAACTTTACATGACCTGTTGCGCACGCTTCCTCCGGAAAAGAAGCGCCGATGGCCTGAACACCTGTCAGAGCTTGTGTATGCATATAATGTCACGCCACACTCGACCACGGGGTATTCGCCCTATTACTTGCTGTTCGGGGTTCACCCACACCTTCCAATTGATGCACTGTTAGGCCAGGAGCAAGTGAAGGATGACAAGCCTGACTGGTTAGCTATACACCAGGAGCGTCTCCAAGATGCTCACGCAAGGGCAAGGCAGTGTGCTGAGCGGAAGGCTGCGGAAAGGTTAGCTCAGCAACAAGAGAGGATATACTGTCCACCTGTGGATGTGGGCCAGTTGGTGTATCTCCGCCATTGGCCACTAGGAAGGAATAAGATCCAAGACGCCTGGGCAGCTACCGTGTATAAAGTTGTTGATGTCCAAGGAACCACCTACACAGTGGAACCACTGGAAGGAGGGCCAGTGAAGAGGGTGCATAGGTCCAACTTGCGGCCGTATGTGGGACCTGTACCAATGCCGAGGCGCAGTCACCCTGCAGTCCGGCCTGTGGATAGACCTACCTTGGGTCAGGGGTCGGAAGCTGAGTTCACAGATCCAGAGTTTGTGGTGGTGGAGGAAGTCAGGTATCCAGCAGTAGAGCAGGTGGGAGTCCAGGAACCTGAAAACTTGGGTCTGATGACCGACGAGCCAGGAAGCTGCCCCAATGATGTGACCGAGAGTGTAATGGAGAGTGAGGATTCGCGTGAGCAGGAGAGAAGCGATGTACCGGATGAGGACCCAGTGGCAGAATCGTTGTCCTGCTCTCACCCCGTGGCAGACAGTCTTGGCTTGCCTGCTGAGGAGTCGAAGGTGAGGCCTGTGCCTGCTCCCAGGGACAGGAGAGAAGGGAATGTTAGGGTAGACATGCCCATTCCCGCTCCGCGCAGAAGTCAGAGGAACACAGTGGGGATAAACAGGAACCCGTTTAACCTACCTAGGTCAGCATGCAATGTGGTTTCTCTTAGTCCAGACGCACTCTCTCAGGTGTTAACAGGCATGGTTCTGTATACATCAAAACTAAAAGGAATGATAGATGCACAAGAAGTCATCGGGGACGCTGACTTGTAGCAGGGGAGAATGTAGCCGGGTGGACATGGGGAGAGATTGTTCTTGGGGTGGTTAGAGTACTGTCTCTTTAAGAACAGTTTGGTAGTAAATCCCGCGAGAGCGCAGTCTTCCCGTGTTGCATCATACACAGCAGCGCAGAAAGAACTAGAGAACTGAGGGTTGCTGAGGTCCGGTAGAGAATTTGGCTGTGCGAGATCCCCACCACGCTGAAAGAAACCCTAAGCAGCGGGCAGCGTAAGTGGTGACCGAATGTACCAGTGACAGAAAGCATCTAATGCTTATTGTATATATTGGCTTGTTCCGTTAGCTTTGTTAATTTTATGCGCTCCTGTTTAATGTAGAGGGGAGACGGAGTGCCGGGCTAATTACCGAGTTTGAGTGGCTAGCGAAAAGGCTGCACATCGGGGCAAGAGTGAGTTTTTGATTCTTTTTCTAATAAGTTGATACGAGTTCACAGAGGAATGTTTAAAAAGAAAAGTACCTTTTGTTCATGGATGTATGTTCCCAGCAAACTTGTGTGCTTTGTAGTAGAGTAATTGATTAATTCAGGCTTTGTACCAGTTAATTGATTTTGTTGTATTTCTATTTTTTATTCAGACGTGTGCTACTACTGTTGTCTGTACACCTCATAACTTTACAAAATTAACGCTGTACTCTGTTGGGTGCAGTCGGGGAATAAAGACCCACAACAAAAAAATATATAAAAATTGTGTGTCCGGTCCCCTTATTCATGGCCAGGCCACATTTAAATTGCACTAAAACAAGTAAGTATGTACTTCAGGTGTATTAAATAACTGTAGTTGTAGTACTCTTTCAAAATACTTTTTGGAAGTGTTAAAAAAAGTTATGTATACTAAACTACAACTTAATTGTGGCTATATTACTTTTAAAAATTCACTGAAAGACTTCTTAAAATGCAGTCCTATATCACTTATATAGGACAGAAGTATGCTACTTGTTAACAAAACATATTCTGAAGACATTTGCTCCAGATATAATTTTAAATAGCATCCTTCTGCTACGAGTCCCCACAAATCTATGATAATTGCAGCACTTCAAATATGAGAACAGCATTTGGACTTTTCTTAGTAATATTTCCACAGTACCAAAAATCAATAACCTTTTCATTTAACATTTAGCATGGTAGGAGAGGAACAACATCATTTACAAGGACAGTTTCATTCACGGTGCACAGATAACCGTTATCACACGAATTAATCAACACAACACAAAGACTAGATGATGAACAATACACATACACTTCTACTAGTCACAAATGGAAACATAAACTGAACAGTTAAGAACTGGCGCTAAGCAACAGTCCATCACCCCAAGGCATGCTGGGAAGCTCCGCCCATCTACCCCCAACATGCTACAGTACTCCCCTTTGAGTACTTAAATACACTTAATGGCGTTAATAGTCATGGTACACTGAATCTGTCACGGCTGGTGGTGTGGTGCAGGACCCAAGTGCAAGACACGATGGTTGAAGTGACAAAAACGGAAGACTTTACTGAAAATGAAGATCAAAATACAAGTGCAAAACAAAAGCAAAGCCAATAACAAAAAGGTGCAGCGTAACAGTTGTGCAAACTAACACAAACAACGATAGACAAAGACAAGGCAAACACTAGGACTTAAATAGAGGGAGAACTAAACAGGGCAACACAGGATTGGTAGAAATTAACAAGGTAATAATTGGACAAACAGGTACAGGTGAGGGGCGGAGACACAGAGAACAGGAGCACAAAGACATGTCAAACCAAAAGTCCAAAATGGCGGTGCAGGTTGTGACAGAGCCCCCCCCTTAAGGGGCGGCTCCAGACGGCCCAAAAGAAAAACAAAAGTCCAGAACAGACTGGGTGGGTGGGGGGGGCGCACAGAGTGATGACCGAAGGTGCTGCAGCCGACGGGCCCCCTCTGCGGCCGAGCAGGTGAGGGGTTGGCTGGAACAGACTTTCAAACTGGCAGAAGAACAGGAACGGGGCAGACTTCAAAACAGCCTCGACGATGGCTAGAGGGCTGAGCTGGATCGGGGAAAGGGCCTCGGGAACAGGACAGGGCGTCAGCACGGGAGCTGACCAGGACAGGGCGTCAGCACGGGAGCTGACCAGGACAGGGCGTCAGCACGGGAGCTGACCAGGACAGGGCGTCAGCACGGGAGCTGACCAGGACAGGGCGTCAGCACGGGAGCTGACCAGGACAGGGCGTCAGCACGGGAGCTGACCTGGGCCGGGAAAGCGGCCTCGGGAACAGGACAGGGCGTCAGCATGGGAGCTGACCTGGACAGGGCGTCAGCATGGGAGCTGACCTGGGCCGGGAAAGCGGCCTCGGGAACAGGGCAGGACAGCGCATCCTCCGTGGTGCGCCGGGCAGCGCATTCTTCGCGCTGGGCAGCGCATCCTCCATGGTGCGCCGGGCAGCGCATTCCTCGCGCTGGGCAGCGCATCCTCCATGGTGCGCCGGGCAGCGCATTCCTCGCGCTGGGCAGCGCATCCTCCATGGTGCGCCGGGCAGCGCATTCCTCGCGCTGGGCAGCGCACTCTCCATGGTGCGCCGGGCAGCGCATTCCTCGCGCTGGGCAGCGCACCCTCTGTGGTGCGCCAGGCAGCGCATTCTCTGTGGTGCGCCAGGCAGCGCATTCCTCGCGCTGGGCAGCGCACCCTCCATGGTGCGCCGGGCAGCGCATTCCTCGCGCTGGGCAGCGCACCCTCCATGGTGCGCCGGGCAGCGCATTCCTCGCGCTGGGCAGCGCACCCTCCATGGAGCCTTCGGAGACACTGTTTGAAGGGGATTCAGGGTGGCAGAGACAGGAGACCCAGGAGCGGACACAGCCCTAGAGATGGTTGGGCCCAGCACCACAGTCCATGTGGTGCCTGGGTCTAGGGCTGGGAGCCCCCCCCCAAAAAATTCCCCCCCCGGGTTAGGGGCTGGAGAACCTACCGAGAGAGGGAGCCCCGCCGCACCCAGGTCAGGAGCTGGAGCCGTCTCTGCCCGGGGGACAGAAGTGTCTGCTGGGTCCTTGTTTGGTCTATCGTTCTGTCACGGCTGGTGGTGTGGTGCAGGACCCAAGTGCAAGACACGATGGTTGAAGTGACAAAAACGGAAGACTTTACTGAAAATGAAGATCAAAATACAAGTGCAAAACAAAAGCAAAGCCAATAACAAAAAGGTGCAGCGTAACAGTTGTGCAAACTAACACAAACAACGATAGACAAAGACAAGGCAAACACTAGGACTTAAATAGAGGGAGAACTAAACAGGGCAACACAGGATTGGTAGAAATTAACAAGGTAATAATTGGACAAACAGGTACAGGTGAGGGGCGGAGACACAGAGAACAGGAGCACAAAGACATGTCAAACCAAAAGTCCAAAATGGCGGTGCAGGTTGTGACAGAATCACTGCTCAAATCCATTGTCTTTTGGTGTTAAAATTAGGAACAATATAATAGTACAATATAATGGTACATGCTTTGCTTCAAATAAAATGACTTACAAATGCATTCAGTGGTAGAGTTTGAGTGTATTTACAACATGACGTAAAAAGTGAATGAAAGTTTTTGTTTAATGCATTATCAAAAACACTTAATTTAAAAGAATGCAAAAATGACCTAGACCTGTTAACCTGATATTGGGTTAAAATTTGCCAAACAAAAATCCAAAACAGCCAAACAAAATGTAACTCTGTCTACCATGGAGACCCTAGGTAGATTCCAGTTTTAATATTTTCCTAATCCCCCAATACTTTTCTCATACGTGTCTTCACTCATACACAAAGAAGGATTGCAGTAGTGATTTATAATTATGCATGATAAACCTTCCCAGCCCACAATAACACTCAAACAACAATCAAATTACATAGGAAATGTATTTTGTAATATGAAACAGGTCACACACTTACAGCCTATGTTGGATCCAACACCCCCCCCAAACAACATAATGATCTGAAAGACTTGAGATCTCACGTAAAGTGCAAAAGGAAAAAAAAGGGATATCCTGTGTGCTCCAATCAAAACTATGAGGAATGTCCTGTCCTACAGCTCCCTTGTTCGCAACCTGTCAGTCACTCTAAGGCAGGGGTCTTAAACTCCAGTCCTGGAGGGCCGTGGTCCTGCTGTTTTTCTTGTAGATCAACTAAATAGAATCTCTGATTGGCTGAAGAGTGTCCACATCTGTTTTCAAGGTGAAAATCAACAGGTAACTAAGAGGTGAAAACAAAAATCAGCAGGACCCCGGCCCTCCAGGACCAGAGTTTGAGACCCCTGCTCTAAGGTGAAGGCTTGAATGGCGGCGGCGACGAGATCCGAAGAGGTGTGATGCACAGCACGCTGCAATCTTCAAGGGGGGGGGGGGGGGGGGTGGACCAGCCTGCACACATACATGTGCAAAGCAATTAGTTAACATAGTTAAACTAAACAACTACATTTCGTCCACACCTACAGCCAATTGAACAACTTTACATGTCGTTACATTGTAACTAAAATACATGAACACAGACAGCAATTTCACATTAAACAGTAACATAGATTTCCTTACTTTAAGTTTATCCATTAGGTTACTTACTCAATACTATAGCCATGTGGCTAACATAACTACAGCCAGTAGGCTATTACATGAACGATACAACACATTAGTTTGACATGGCTCAAAGTTTACGATAGCGTTACACAAAAACAATACAACATATCCTGACTGGTTTACATTTCACTTCTCACACTTCGCTTAGATATATCTAATCTGGAGCTAACCGAATAACTAGGTGTTAACATGTTAATAATGCACTAAGACAACTGATCGATTTACAACTCACAAGGATAGCTTAAAACAAAAACAAGCTCCTCTCTGAAATCCTCAGAACCTAAATGACAATTTTTAACCCTTGTTTATGAATTCATTGATGTGCTTAAGCAGTTGAGAGCCACGAATTATAGCAAATCCAAAAAAATATCCTGATCTGCTCTCTGTGCTCGGACGAACAGAGTGCGCGCCAAAAAAAAAAAAAAATTCTCGTATATTCCTGGGTCTTGGGGAGCGTCAAACAATTTCCCGCCACCACTATTGCTGTCAGCACAACATTAAGGAACCGTCTACAATCAGTAAGGAAAACAAGGGTTACAAACATATTCGGTAAGTGTATATCTCAGAGTTAATTTGAAATATTTTGTCTCTTAATGCATGTTTTAGCAGTACACTAAAATTGATCATTTACATTTGTTTAAATAAGCTTTAACATTAGGAAATTATTTAATCAAAGTGCACTTCAGAATACACCGAAGCACAATTTAAATGTGCTTAAGTTACCATTAGAACGAAGTTCCTTTTTTAAAAGATCCTTGGTGCGTCAAAAATACAATCACTGAAATGCATTCCAAAACAGTGCTAAAGTAACACTTGACTGTATTAATTTAAAGCGTATATTTTGTAGACATTATACTTAAAGTGCATGTAATTAAAATACTACTAGTTACACACTTATTACTCTGGATACGTCAAATACTACTAACATTTATGTATGCTTTTCACAAGGGCAGACTGCTCATATTGAGTGTCACGTTTGTTGAATGAGACTAGATGCAAATGCAGGTCAGTGTTCATTTATTTACAATAAATATAACAAAGGGCTTTCAATGACTTACAGAATGCAGGTTCAGGAACACGGCAAACCAAGAAATCAACGTGACATGGACAAACTCCAAGCAATGCAAGAACAAAGAAACAAGGAAAACTAAGGAGTATATAAACCAAACAGAACAAGGCAAACTAACTGAACAGGTGTTAACAATGATTGAACTAAAGGACTAAACAGGGCTGAACCAAAACTGACCAAATGAGGGGGGAAAACAAGAGAAATAGGGAAACAGAGCCCAGACTTGACACTAGAGGGGCTAGTGCCACGCAAGGCACCAACACCAAGAAACAGAGGGACCAAGAGACTTAGGGAGGGCACCGACTGACACCTTGTGTGGACCAGGGAATACAGGGAGGACACCAGATGCCAGGGGTAGACCAGGAGACATGGGGAGGACACTGACAGACACTAGGTGGTCCAGAAGATTCTGGAGGTGGAGCAGGCAACAGTGTATTCGAGGTATTCAACAGTGAGTCCAGGGGGTCAGGATGAGTCCAGGGGATCAGGTGGTTCTGGAGGTGCAGTGGGCAACAGTGTATTCGAGGTGATGGGAACAGGAGCCAGGCATTCTGAAGGCGAAGTAGGAGACAAAACTAGGTGATCCAGAGGCTCTGGAGGTGGTGCAGCCAACAGCGGGTCCAGAAGGTCAGGAGGATCTGGAGGCAGAGTGTACGATGACTGGTCCAGAGCTGGAGGAAGCGCACTTGAAATGAGATCTAGAGTGTCAGGAGGCTCTGGAGGCATAACAGCCAATGACTAGTCCAGAGCTGGAGGAGGAGACCTCGAGGCAACAGGGACAGGAGCCGAAGGGACCTCCGTGGCGATGGGAGCTAAGGGTGGGGCCTCCGAGGCCCCCGGGAGCTGGAGACAAAGGAGGGACCTCTGAGGCAACAGGAGCCAGAGCAGGACCAGAAACTAGAATTGGGACAAATCAGAAGGAAAGGCACCAGAACAGGGACAAAAACCAGGACTGGATCAGGAACGGGAACAGGACCCAGGAGTGGAAGCCCAGGAGTGTGTATGGCCTCTGCGGCAACAGGGGCAGGACCTGGAACAGAAACAGGACAGACAGAATCAGAGGCAGGAGACCCAGGAGTAGGTTGAAGGCCGGCGGACACTGGAGCAGGCTGGAGGTCGACCGACACTGGAGCGGGCTGGAGGTTGACTGGGTCAGCTGACACTGGCACTGGTGTGGATCAGGCACTAGCACGGACTCGGCATCAGGCAAATCAGGCACATCAGGCACTAGCACTGGAACAGACTAGACGTCGGCCAGGGAGATGGGCAGCGGGACTTCCATGGTGCAGGGCAGCGGAGAGGCCTGACGTCTTCATGGGCCACACTTCTTATAAGACCTTTCAGAAGGTGGCTCTTGGGGATTCAAGGGACCAGAATCAGGAGTGGGACCAAGCTCTGGAGCTGTAGAAGAGGAGAGAGTGGGGGCAGGTCTTGGGCACTAGGGCTCAAAGGTGAGAAGGAACTGGGCGAGAAACTCCTCAAAAGTGGCTTGGCTGAAACATTCCATGAAACATGGTGTGAAAACCATCAAGCATTCCACTGCCCTCCACCTCATGAAACAGATGATCTCAGCTCGTTCCCGGTCCCCGCAGATCCCCATGTGCACAGTACAGGGTGCACTCCTCCAGAAACCCTCTGCACTTGTCAGGGGATCCATCGCATAGCTCAGGCTGTTGCTCAAATCAGTGCTGCCCTGCTGCATCCATTAGTAGTTCTGGCATTCTATCACATTTGTTGAATGAGACTGGATACAAATGCAGGTCAGTGGTCTTTTATTTACAACAAACAGAACAAAAGGCTTTCAAAAACCTACAGAATGCAGGTTCAGGAACAAGGCAGACCAAGAAATCAATGTGACATGGACAAACTCCAAACAATGCCAGGACGAAGAAACGGGAAAATAAGGAGTATATAAACCAAGCAGAACAAGGCAAACTCACTGAAAACAGGTGTTAACAATGATTGAACTAAAGGACTAAACAGGGCTGAACCAAAACGGACCAAACGAGGGGGGAACACAAGAGAAATAGGGAAACAGAACCCAGACTTGACACTAGAGGGAGTCAATGAGAACTAACGAAAAGGGGACGGAGAAGAGACAGGGACCAGGGCGTGACATCGAGTGCATCATGGAGATGTCAAGGATCGCATCCTTCGGCTTTCTAGTCAGAAGAAGCAGCTATTCTACAAGGATAAATACATTTACATCTTTCCTGATTTCGCTCCAGAGGTTGCCAAGAAGCGAGCTGCTTTTACAGATATGAACCAGCTTCTTAAAAATATTCAAGACGTCAAATTTAGCCTCCATTTTTCAGCTAAACTCCGGATCACATTTAAGGGAGAGGAAAAATCCTTTGAGGATCCTGAACTGTCTTACGTACAGGAGAACATTCTATCACTATTGCGATCATGATCAGGTAATGGCTGTTCAAGACCAAGGCAATAGCCTACTTTAAGCAATTCAAAGTGTAGGGAAAGGCCCTAACATGTGTCGTCTGTGTAATATGTTGTGGTTTAACCAAGTCAGTCTTTTTGAATATAATATACATAATTTAAATTTTGAATTTGAATATACATAATTGTTGAGTATTTGGAGGCTTTACATTCACAAGTATGGTTTATGTTCTCCTTCTCTGTTACATTTATCATAATAGTGCCTAATTTTCATGCACTACCACTGCGTGAAAAGTGGTGTATCTGCAAATATCCAGACAAAGTAAACTTCCGCCAAACCTGCTGTTTGCCAGAGGTATTCGGATGCCTGCAGAACTTTGTTACGCAGGCCTGCAAACTCCCGCAAATGTCCGAATACAGCTGTTAGACGGAGGTTTTCAGGCATCCGTGTGAATACAGTCGTTAGCTGATGGCTTGGTCTTTCAAATGCTAGTAACAGTCAGTGGTCTGGGTGGGACTGGGAACAGAAGCCTGCCCTCTTCCTCGCCGTAACTTTCTGTCGGTTAGCCTATATTTAGGCTATATTTTGATAACCCCACAATCTTGTTAGGTGTTGCATGGTGTATAATACAGCAGTGGTAGGCCCATACAGCCTTTAATGTCATTGCACTGTCGTGCAACTAAATTAAGATGGACTCTTCAAATGGAGCATACAAAAACACACTGAAAACACAATAAAAGTCTAAATGAAAGGCTCATTAATTATATATTTGATGGTTATGCAACTGTCCTTTACTTGGGGTCAAAGGTATAGGGTGACCAGATGCAAACAGTACAAATGTGGGATGAGTAATAAGTGGGACATGTTACCAACGCTGAGAGATAACATAAAACTTAGATATAATGTCAATCTAACTGAATAAGAAACACTTGTATACTCTTGTATTGATAGACATCCAACATGCATTGGCCATTACAGGCCCATCAAAGGCAACTGTCCTTAAGCAAATCAGCAGGCAGCAGCAGCTCAAGTCTTTCAAGTTATACTCCTGACCAAATCCAACTATAAGAATAAATAAGGCTCAAAATACAATATTTCATAAAATAAAACAATTTCAATGCAAATCTTTATATCAAACCAAAATCTCTATTGGATGAGTAGCAGAAGGGATAAAAGATCCTTTTCTTTTCTTTTTGACCATGATGTCGGCTGACAGCATTTACCTTCATACCTGCAAAGTTTTACTAAGTTTGGTTTTTGTGACGTAGCAGAGGAGTTCATCGGCCCCCAGAGCTGCACAGTTTGATTGACGGCAGTCACAGCCTCTTGATGACCGCCCTCAATGCTCTCTTCTCAGCCATTGGGTGAAAGCAAGGCTTTTAGAAAAACTTGGCTATGTTGCATTTTTACTGCTTTTGACGTAGCGCTATTAAATAGATTAAAAACTATGCTGCAACGGCATAGGCTCATGTGCTGGGCGGGTATAAGAATGAATCCATTTGTTCTTATTTCTGACAGTTAAAAACCAAACGACCAACGAAAATGCGGGACATTATCTCAATATGCGGGATGCGGGACAAAGGGTACAGGAGTTTGTTGTTGTTCCTCGCTTGTTGATTTGGAACATTTCTCCTCAGTACGAGGACGCGCCCCATTTTCAAATCACCCACTCAGAATCTAAGGTTGAGTCCCGTCCAGTCAGCTTTCTGTGCATGCATGGCGTAGAGTGACAGTAACCAAGTGCAACTATTCACTATCTAAGCCGCTTATCCTGATTAGGGTCACGGGGGGTGCTGGAGCCTACCCAGCGCTCATAGGGCGAAAGGCATGGAAACACCCTGGACAGGTCGCCAGTCCATCGCAGGGCAGACACACAGACAAACAAACTCACACACACAGTCATACCTAGGGGCAATTTAGTGTCTCCAATTCACCTAACCTGCATGTCTTTGGACTGTGGGAGGAAACCGGAGCTCCCGGAGGAAACCCTCGCAGACATGGGGAGAACATGCAAACTCCACACAGAAAGGACCCTGGCCACTTGGCCAGGAATTGAACCCAAGATCTTCTTGCTGTGAGGCGACAATGTGGG
The DNA here is from genome assembly GCF_902362185.1 of Chanos chanos. Classification (NCBI taxonomy): domain Eukaryota; kingdom Metazoa; phylum Chordata; class Actinopteri; order Gonorynchiformes; family Chanidae; genus Chanos; species Chanos chanos. Next base: position 25,758,715 of record NC_044502.1, read on the forward strand.
AGAGACTCCCAGGTCTGGGCCAGATATGACCGAGTCCCTTTCCACACTAAATGCTGTACTTTTTATGCTGAGTTTAAAATGAATGCTGAGTTTAAAATGAATTTTCAAAAAGCAGTCAAAAGTCTTCAGGAGTCCGATGCAGTGTAAGTTTATTGCATTCAGCAGTGAACAAAATACAACAAACTGAGTCAGGTCCCAGGGGGTGACTGAATATAATACAGAAAATCATGCACTTATATTGAAAATTTTACCTGCATGCTAAACCTATGTATCCAATAAGCGCATAACACGGTTGTATGGTAACACCCCTTACATTATCTGTGTTTTGCATGGTCCAACCCATTCGCTTCCAGAAATTTCCCCAAGTTTTCCCAGAATTCATTATTCCATACACCACTATTTCCGAAGTGTCCTTTTTTGGTTAAATAAAAAATAATATTCAACCGTGTCCTCATCTTACCTCAGATACTCAACCATGTCCTCAATCTCACCTCCGATACTTTACCCTCAATGCAGGTGTTAACTTTCAAGCGTTAGGCTAGTCCATGCAAAGCGGATGCTGAAGCAACTACATCCTGACCATTACTTATGCTTCCCTGTCACTATAACCTAGATTTGACCCTTTTCATGGTGCCTTCATGTTTTGCTGACCTCGCATTTTCCCTTTTTGGTATACCAAGGGCCTCTTCTGTTGACTTCAACATTCAGAGGCCTTCTTCCATTTTAGAAGCCTTCCTCCATTTCTCCAACAACAGTGCTACCCACTGCACCGTGCCGCCCCATTGTGTGCAACTGCAGTGCGAAATTTGCTTTGGGGAAGGGGTTACCTGTCACGACTCTCGAAAGAGGCTGGATGCACACGCAGATAAATTTCTCTCTTTTTTTAAAGTAAACAAGAATTTCACTTACAGACTCGAGAACAGAACCTTGGCAGAACAAGAAAATGAACGTGACCTGGAGGAAATATCCAAACAATGCCAACACAAGGAAACAGAGGAAACCAAGGAGTACTTATATCAAACTAAACGAGATATAACTCATTAAACACAGGTGAGAGCAATGACTGAACAAAGACTAAACAGGACTGAGCCAAAAACTGACAGAAGGGGGGGGGACAAGAGAAAACAGAACCCAGACCCAACACTAGAGGGAGAACAGAGGGACCAGGGCATGACAGTTACCTGTATGTAGGAGAAGCATGTCACAGAGGGATTACAGAAGTTACTGCGTATCCTGCTGATGCGCATTTTGAAGGTGGCTTGCAAAAGAACACTTGAGTTTTCTAACGGACAGCGGAGTGGAGAGGCTACTCGAACGCCGGGAATCTTCAATTATTCCAATGCCAAGTCCGAACGAAAACAAACAACTGGTGTCCCCGTTAAATGCATTTTTGAGATGTTTGAACAGCAGTAAACGTTCATGGAGAATGTTATTCAGCGGTTGGACAGGATGGAGTCAGACATCAGAGAGCTCAAAGAGGCACAAGAGGAGTCTGCCCCAAAAAAAGACGAGTGGGAAGTATTTCGGTAAGTTTATTGCTGTGGCCTGCTGGCTTTAGTCTTTGACTGCCGCACATTCTGATACGCTGGCATTTCTTCATCTGTTTTATCCCTTAATGTGGTTGAATTTAACTCTTGTACTAATTTTGCTTCTACAGGAAGCTGTGCGGAGAATGCATAATGCTGAAAACAACACGCACAGATATGATCCACAGACAAGGTAAGACAACGTGTTTTGTTGGTATATCATTGCAACTGTTTCATAACAGTACCTGGAATTCTAAATTCTAATCAATCTTCCTTTCTTCTCAACTTTTTTTCTCTCTCTAGCATCCTGCAAGACCTATTGAGACTATTCGAAAGAGTTACAGAATGAACCAAGAAGGGAATCTAGAGAACAAAGAGGGGGGCAGGATCGTCACTCGAATGAGGCAAAGGAGGAAAAGAGTAATTCAAAACAATAATTTCCCCAGTAGTTCTCAGACTTTTTCTCTATTTGCTATTTTCAGTGATCTAATTTCTGTTTTCACTGTGTTTTGCAGCTGCACAAGGCCAGAGTTAGTGTGCTTTAAACTGAGGAAGAGGCTGCCATATGGAAGAAAGCATCAGTAGATATGATTTCTGAAGAGGAGGACGCTATCTTGGATGGAGGGCCAGCGTGGGTCCTCCTGCCTAGCACAGAGTTGTCTGCACTGTATGGGGTGCTACAGAATAGACTGGACAAAGACCAAAGATATGTTGTGAATCACCATGCACGAGTTGGTGTGGATAGATTCACAATGGAGACCACAGAAGCTGGGTTGCTCTTGGGAATGCTCAACATTTAGTGTTTCATCTATGCTCCCAAAAAGCATTTATATTATATACTATGATATTACAGTATATTCTGATCTAATATATATTTGTACATATATATATAATTGTCAATTTATATGCCTTATAATTTATATTATACTGTATTTTCTTTATTTATAATAAAATTAAATAAGAGCTGTCAACTGATCACCACCTGGTGGTGAGTTGGATCAGATGGCGGGGGAGGCTGTCGGACAGACCTGGTAAACCCAAGCGCATAGTGAGGGTGAACTGGTCCTTCCGGGCTTGGCTAGCACAGGGGACTCCAGAATTGGCTGAGAGGTACGGGCATGCCAAAAGGGCTGCAGCGACAGCTGTCGTGGAAGCAAAAACTCAGGTATCGGAGGAGTTTGGGGAGGCCATGGAAAAGGACTTTTGGTTGGCCTCAAAGAGGTTCTGGCAAACCATCAGGCGACTCAGGAGGGGTAGGAAGGGCCTCGTCCAGGCTGTTCTCAGCAGGGATGGGGAGGTCCTGACCTCAACTGAGGATGTGGTCGGACGGTGGAAGGAACACTTTGAGGAGCTCCTAAACCCGACTGACACGCCCTCCACAGTGGAGGCAGGGCCAGAAGATTCAGGAGGGTCGTCACCCATCTCTCTGGCAGAGGTCACTTGGGCAGTTAGAAAACTCTGCAGTGGCAAGGCGCCAAGAGTGGATGAGATCCGCCCTGAAATGCTGAAGGCTTTGGATGTTGTTGGGCTGTCATGGCTGACACGCCTCTTCAACGTTGCGTGGGAGTCAGGGACAGTGCCTGTGGAGTGGCAGACGGGGGTGGTGGTCCCCATATTTAAAAAAGGGGACCGGAGAGTGTGCTCCAATTATCAGGGTATCACACTGCTCAGCCTCCCTGGGAAAGCCTACTCCAGGATACTGGAAAGGAGACTGCAGCCGATTGTCGAACCTCGGATCCAGGAGGAACAATGTGGATTCCGCCCTGGCCGTGGAACAGCGGACCAGCTGTTCACCCTTGCACGGATACTGGAGGGATCATGGGAATTTACCCACCCAGTCTACATGTGTTTTGTGGACCTGAAGAAGGCTTATGATCGTGTTCCCCGGGGAGTCCTGTGGGGGGTACTGCGGGAGTATGGGGTGCCAGGTTCGCTGCTGCCAGCCATTCGGTCCGCAGTGAGAGCTGTGTCCGTATTCTCGGCACAAAGTCAAACTCATTCCCAGTGAGTGTTGGACTCTGTCAGGGCTGTACCTTGTCTCCGATCTTGTTCTTAATTTTCATGGACAGGATCTCAAGGCGCAGTCGGGGTGAGGAGGGTGTCCAGTACGGTGGCCTCAGGATTGCATCTCTGCTTTTTGCAGATGATGTGGTTCTGTTGGCCTCATCAAACTGTGCCACATGCATGCCACATGGTATGTTGTACTTCTTAAGTTGGACAGCATACTGTGTTATTTAGTAACATAAAGTGTGTATATGTCTCTCTTTCCACTTAAAAAATCATTATAGTGCCTAATTTTACAACACTACCATGCTATGTTTATAGCACATGGTATTTTGCACTGCTTACTTATCTTTTTACCCTTGTCTGCTGAGCTTTGGGTTGGTTAAGGTTTAACTCTAGATGCAAGAATTTAGGCACTTTGCCCTGAGGTTTATATACTTTGTTTGGGGTAGTGCCGGAGGGTGGGGGGTTAAGTATCTTTTTCTTGTTGAATTTTGTGTTTTTGTTTCCACTGTTTTTTGGGGGTTTGTTGTTGTTGTTGTTTGCTTTTTTGCTACTTTCAGTTGTACTTGTTTTTTCTTTTTATGGAGTCACAGAGTCCACCTGTTATATCGCTTGATAGACATAATGTTATGCCCATTTAATATCATGTATTTAGATAACCAGGCACACCCTTCAGGGGGAGTGGGCAGACAACTACTTTTACTATTTGGAGTGTGAAAGCACTTAATCATCCTATTAAACGTTCCAGGATACTTGACTAGGTATTTGACAACAGATATAGCCTTCCTTACTGAGACACATATGCGTAGCTCAGACTATATTAGCCTAAGGAGGGCTTGGGTTGGACTGGTACACCACTCTCTCTTTCAGAGTAAGGACAGGGGGGCTGTGATTTTGATTCACAAATCAATGCCATGTGTAGCATCTGAAACCATTTTGGATTCTAATAGACGTTTTGTTAGCGTAATGGGTAAACTTCATACCATACCTGTGACACTTGCCTGTGTTTATGCCCCGAACCGGGATGATTTTAAATTCATGAACAAATTTCTGTCAGCTAAACTACACTTAGACACCCACTAACTGATGTTATCTGGTCATTTAAATTGTGTAGTTCAAAAACAGCAGAGTGTATAAAGAGTTTTCTAGAGTCCTGTGTGATATCTGGCTGTCATGCCAATGGTATAGGGAAATTCTGGTTAATGGGTCACTGTGAATATTAGCCTTAATACTAATATGGCACATCCACTATACACACACACACACATACAACAGCATCTAAACCATCCACAAGAAGACAAACAATTAACGGTAGACAATAACAATATCCTCGTTACCTAAAGTATGTATGAATGAACAACTACGTTCAAGAGGCATGTTTAACCAAAAGAACTATCTAAGCGATGGTCTAGTGGAGTTACTTACACACAAAAGGGTAGTGAGGGAAAGAGAGGAAAGGAAAGAAAAGGCAGAGCAGACCCAGCCACGTTCAGGTATGAGAGACCGGAGTTTCAGAGGTTGGCAGTAGGAGACCGTGAGCAAGATTTCCTGTTGGTGCTGGGAGAGTCTTTTAGCGTCACAGATCTTCCGAAGTAGGGAGACTGGGCCGATTCTTCACAGAGACAAGCAGGGCAAATGGACGGGCTACATTACAGTTGACACAACTGGAGCTCAACTGGAGCTGAAGCTGAACCGCAGCTTAGCTGAACTGAAAGCTGAACTGAAGGATAGCAGGAAGTCTGGCGTTTTATCTGATTTGCAGACAGGGGTTGCTGCTATCCTTTTGGGGGTGTTTCTGCCTGAAGGGAGGAGACACTCCTTGGAATTTGGGAAGTTTTAATTTGCTTTGGTGTGCATTGGTCCTGAATGCAGAGAGGCCTGGGCCATAAAAGAGAGAACTAGGATCAAGGGTATAGGGATAGAGAGGGTGAATGAGAGTGATAGAAAGGGTCAAGAAAGGGTGAAAAGAGATAGAAAGGGTCAAAAAGAGAGAGAACAGGGGGACATGGGTAGTCTGTGCAATGTTTAACCTCAGAGTCACTGAAACATTTCTTAGTCCACATATTGCACAGTAAAAAGTCTCTCCTCCAGCTGCCTCCCGACATCACCCATGGTGATTTCTGTACCCTACTAAGAGAGAATATTCTTTCTTTTCATCTGTCCACCATACTTTATCTGTCCACCATAGACTATTTTTTCTTGTACAAGACCTTACTCACTTTGGTACAGTCGTGTGATTATAATAGTATAGTAATATCTGACCATGCTCCTTTAGCACTGGAATTGACTTTCCCCAACCGCAGATCCAAATGATTCTGCTTGAGGCTTAACTCACTCCTTTTGTCTGATGAGTCTTTCATTACCTTAATTAATACATATAGACATATTTCTGGAAGCCAACTCGAACAATGAGACCTCCCCATCTCTGCTATGGGAGACCCTATAGTTCTAAGATGCCTCTGTCCACTAATCACGGATGGCTAGACAAATACAACTATCGAAGCTCATCTCAGAAGCAGATGAAGTTTATGCTATTGCCCAGTGGTGTCATTAGGTCCGATCATTCAGCGCTATAGCCCCACATATTTTAAGCCAAGCCCCAAATATTTTCACCCTGAAAAAGGAGGTGTTTATAGCAAAACAGACAGACTTTGTAACAGAGCGGATCTTGACTTGCAGCGTCCGAAGGAGGGGGGAGCACTCAAGTGCTGTCTAGATGAAAAGTTCTGGTTTTCTTAGCCCTGGACATAGCCCCTGATCTTTTCGCTGGAAATGCCCCTGCTATTGCCCCAACTCCAGAGCTGTATAAAGAACGGATGATGCATCGGGTTGAATTCTACGTGCTCTTGACTGGGCAGGCAGAATGGGCTCTACTAAATGCAAAGCACATATTTTATGAACATGGAGAGAAGCCAAATAGAGCTCTTGCACACAGTCTTAGACATACATGTGCCACTCATGTCACTGATCAAACTAGCTCAGAGACAGGCTTACTATTGGACCCGTCCAGGCCCAGACAGCCTCCTGACAGAACTTTATAGGAAACTCTCTCCGAAACTGAGCCCCTTACTCAAAGTTGTGTATGATGATAGTTTAGATTCATTTAGCCTCCCTCCAGCCCTCCATTAGGCAATGTACAGATATTAAGGGGGTCTATAGAGCAAACCAGGAATACAAAATCTCATTGTATGCTGATGATGTCCTGCTCTATATATCTGACCCTCTCTCATCAATCCCACATTTTCTCAGTACTCTTAAAGAATTTGGTAGATTTTCGGGCTATAATCTCAATCTTGGCAAAAGTGAGCCCATTAATACACCTGCCAGTCAAATCTCTTTCCATTCATCACCATTCAAAATAACAATAAGTTTAGTTATCTTGGTGTGTCTGTTACTGAGTCTCACTCTCAGCTGTTAAAGACCAATTTTACTCTACTTCTGGAACGTACCCAACAGGATCTTACCCACTGCTCCAATATGCCTTTATCACTAGCTGGGTGAATCAGTACAGTTAAAATGAACAACCTTCCCAAATTCTTATATTAATTTCAGTGCACTCCATACTTATTCATGAAAGCATTCTTTAAAAAGCTTGATAGTCTTCATCATTTATTTGGAACAGTAAAACAGCTAGGACCCGGAAATTATTTTTACAAAGATGCATGGCGGGATGGCTCTACCAAACTTTAAAGTATATTACTGGGCTGCAACCATCAAAAGCCTATTATGTTGGCTATGGGATACATCCACGCTGGACGTTCCTGCCTGGTTACAAATTGAATCCTGTTCTTGCAGTCGGATTTCACTTCCTGCTCTTTTGTGTTCATCAATTCCCTTGTACACACCCCAGACTTGCCAGAACCCTGTGGTGATACATTCCTTAAAATTTGGTCCCAATTTAGGAAATACTATGGGTAGTCTCCATGTCTGTTTATGCCCCAATTGCAGCCAATCACCTGTTTCCAGTCTCCCTCTTAGATAATACATTTGATCAGTGGTTCAAAAAGGGAGTCTCTGAATATTAAGATGTTGTATAAAGAAGACATTTTCATGTCGTTTGACCAGGTGAAGCATAGGTTTGCTCTACCAGCACATCACTTTTTTCGATACTGAAAATCAGACATTTTAATTGAAATTGGTTTACTCAGTTTCCTTCCCCGCCACCAAAAACATCTCATTATTCAATCCTAGAAACCAAACCTGAGGTTAAGGGAATAATAACAAGGTTTTATACATCTATGTTTGATATTGAAGGCTCTTCAATCTCAATAATAAAGGAAAATTGGGAGGGGGATTTGGGGACAGACATATCTGAAGATCAGTGGATTAAATACTTAAAAGAATTTACTCTTCATCCATTTGTGTGAGACACAGTCTTATTCAATTCAAAACTGTACATTGCCTGTATGTCCAAGGTCAAGCGTTCCAAAATTTTCCCTGGGGTTAGTCCTACCTGTGACAGATGCAAGCAAGCTCCTGCCAGTGTTTACCATACATTTTGGTCATGCCTGAAGTTTATTCAGAAATCACAGGTCTAACAATTGAACCCTGTCCTTTTCTCAAACTTTATGGTGTACCATCAATTCAATTCAATTCAATTCAATTTTATTTGTAGAGTGCTTTTTACAGTCAAATTTGTCTCAAAGCAGCTTTACAGAGATCCATGCCTAAAACCCCTAGTGAGCAAGCCCAAGGTGACAGTGGCAACGAAAAACTCCCTAACTGTCAGGCAATCACCAGAGAGCTGGACACAAGTGCGGAGTCTTGGAGTTTTAATGATGATCAGACGGGTAACCAAGAGTAATTGAAATGCAAACAAACTGGAAAGGAAACACAATTCAAACAAACCGGGAAACAGACTAGGACTCAGACTAGGAATAAGATTTAGCAATCACAGGAATGCTCAGCATACACATGGGTATGTGTAGACTTCGCAAGGGGTGAGTGAAACTGAGGGGAATAAATAGGTGAGTGAATCAGAGACAACAAGGTGAAAAACAGGTGAGGGAGATGAATGATCAGGCCGACGATCAGTAGACTGGCTACGCAGACTGCTGAATGGCTGAAGCTGACGTGAGAGAGGACAAGGTCCTTACACTAATGAAGTGAATGGGAGGAAGAAACCTTGGGAGGAATCAAGACTCAACAGGGGGAGCCCTCCGGCCAGCACATAAAATAGACATTCACAGTGTAAAAATAAAGTTCTATTTGTATATAAATGATGTTTTGATTTGATGTTTTGCACTTGCATAACTTAAGTCATGAAAGGCTCTGAGTGTATTTTTCGGTTGTCCATATGGGGCCATCCTCATCAGCAATCAGTGGTTTCTAGTGAAGAGAACTCCAACCAGAAGTAGGGCATCAGGATGGATCAGGTCCAGAGAGCAGAAGAGGTCAGGATCACTGGTGTCTCAGGAGTAGCATGCGAATTATACCTTGCGAAACCTTGTCACTCTATGGAATATTTATAAAGCATGCATCCAGTCTCCTGCAATTTCCCAGACAGTTATTCCTACAAATGTCTTGTGGGCCTTGTTTAAATTCAAGACATCTTGCGAAGTGATTTTCACTAACAGTCTCAAAATGGATTTAGTTTATTATATGTGCTTTATAAGTGAAAAACACAGGCTTTCTGATGTAAGAGATGGAACACAGGCAAAGAAAGGAGATGAGTTTAGGTACAAGACGTTTCATAGAACGTTTTTCAGTGACAATGTCGAAATTCAGATTAAAAACAAGAGAACATACAAGTCAGAAAAACAACAGAGAGTAAGAAAGCTATACACAAATCATCCAGTTATGATAACTTATTATTGTTAGGCAGATCAGTATTCTTTCAAAGCAGAGTTTCTCCCTTACATCAAAGGCATCCTTTTATGCACGGTTTCCACATACAGATGTCATGTAGGAGTTACTTCTCTCTGCTTCCTCTATCCACCTGTGATTTTCTGATGGGGCCAGCAAACAGCTGTGAAAGGTGCATGTTGCTGCGGCCACACTGTCTACATGTCCAGATAGTATCTTAATTCCAGAGAGAAACATCCTCCATCTTGTGCTAAGAATGCCAAAAGCAACCACTATTTCTATTCCAGGTCTTCAGCTGAAAATGTGTCACCACGTGCGTAGGCAATGTCCTCCCAAAAGTTCCCCAGCTGTACAAACAGGAGGTGGTAACCAAAAAGCCAACAAGAGCCAGTGGAACAATAGAAAATGTGCTCTTGTTATTGAGGAAGAGGCCACCAGTCTCATTGTTATTTGAGTGATTATTTTGGCAGATGTAAACAACCTGTCCATAGACACATCTGTCCAGTCTTCCACATCTCACCATGTTGAAGTATAGATCTAAGAGCCCTCTTTAAGTACTTTAAATACTTCTGAAATGTGTTACCAACTGAATGTAAAAACGTTCTCAGTGAATTTTCAGAAATACAGGTTCATTTTTGTTTTTGTAATAAATCCTGTATGTTTTGTGTTATGTTTCCACCCTTGACACCAAGCAGGTTGTAGACTTGGTTTCAGTTCAAGTTTCAGTTTTCATAAATTATGACTGAACTCCGCACTACCTTTTTTTAAATTCACATAAACAAAATGGATGTGTGACTTTAATCCAACCACTAAATGAAGCTAGAATACATCTACTGCATTAAGTTAGAAAAACCTTAGCAGAATGAGTTGGTGTGTGTGCATGCAAGTGTGAATGTGTGTGTGTGTGTGTGTGTGTGTGTATGTGTATAAGCATAATGGGACATTAACTCAGAATCCATACCTGTATGTACCAATGTATAGTCTGACTGTGACCTATACACAGTTTTACTATGACAGTTGTAAATCTGTCTATGTGGAAATAATGTGATGAAAACAATATGCAGAACACAGCACAACAAGGTAACCTTCCATTCTTGGTTCAGAGAACCAGTGTACACACACTGGGAAGCACCTGAAACAGATTAAAGCCAAGACAAGTGCTGCAAATACCCATCATTTTAAGTTCAGGTTCAAGTTTATTTAGCAGCTTTATAGAGATCAGGGCCTAACCCCCCAGTGAACAAGCCAGTGAAATGAACAGGAGGAAGAAACCTTGGAAGGAACCCATCCTCCTCTGCCCAGCACATAAAACAGAGACATTTACAACATAAAATGAGTCCAGGGTCACCAGATTCAGTGGTCTGTAAGATAATTTTCAGTATATGATTTGTTTATAGTTTAAAAGAGTTAATAAATAGAGATTCTAGGAGTTCTAGGTGGTATCAGATATAGATTAATTTGAGAACTGAACAGTGTATCAATAAGTTTGTCATAATGACTCAGAATAATTAGCTTTACTGTACTTAAAACTGAGATTGTGATGTGGCTTTATAGGACAGGTTGATCTTGGTTCCACAGTCAGGCTGAGTTAGTATCACAGGTGTGCCACTGGCTCAGAATAAGGACTTGCAGGAGGTCCGGACAGTAGGGACAGGAGTGTATAGGCCTCGTGCAGCGAGCAGATGCTTGGGACTGGTACCTTGTAGACTGCAGAATGGATATCCCAATGTTAGGGCAGAGACATGAAGATAAAAAGAAAAGAGGGAATAAGATTGTTAAGCAACCTGAAGCATGCCATAGAGATCTTTTAGATATCTTAGAATGATTTTGATTCTAATTCAAGTGCAGCATTAGTGATCCGGCAACCCCAATTAAAGTGGCGTTAAACCAAAAAAAAAAAACCAGAGGAGAAGCAGTGGGCTGCATAGCCATTAGGGGTCCCCGAGATATCAACAACTCTCCATTCCATTGTCAACAAACTTGAGTGATCACATTTGAATAGAGAGGAGACAGCATTGACATCTAAATTCACCAAAAACACTCCATGACCACAGTCCCTCTTGGTTAAGATAATTAGCTAAATTCTGGGCTGAATAGGTAAGTCTTTGGTCTAGATTTAAACATAGAGAGTGTGTCAGAATCCCAGACATTGCTTGGAAGACTAATCCATAGTTTAGGAGCCATTTAGGAGAAGGACCTGTCAGCAGGACCTGTCTTTGGTATTGTGGGTAGGGAAAGAAGGTTTGCATTTTGTGATCTAAGAGAGTGGTGCAGACTATAAATTAAGAGGTCCTAGTTCTTGCAAGAACCTACAGCATTCTGAACCAACTGTACCTTGTTTAGATACAAGGCAGCTAATAGTGCGTTACAACAATCTAATCTAGATGTTATGAATGCATGAACTAACTTCTTTGCATCATGCAAGGACAGCATGCTCCTTATCTTGGCTATATTACAGAGATATCCATAAATCACTGTCCATCATGACCCCAAAGTTCTCAACTGTGATGCATGAAATTGCAGTGAGACCATCTAAACAGAAATCAAGCTCAGGCAGCGTATTTCTAGAGGACAAAGGACTAATAGTAATATATACTAATATTAATAGGTCCAAGGACTAATATTTCAGTTTTATCTGATTCATTAGGAGGAAACTACTAGCCATCCAGTCTAGAGAACTGGAAGAGTTCACCTGGTCTTGCAGATATATTGCAGCGACCGAGCTAACAGCTGACCTACCTGGCAATGAGTCCGTAACAAAGTAATGTAGAGTTTAGCACAGTTACCCAGTGTGTTTTGCGGGAGTTCCTTTGTGCTTCATTGTTCGCTTATTGTGATGTTCGCTTGTTGTTGTTGTTGTTGTTATTTTAACAGTGTGATATATTCCAGCATTTCTCAAACCCCGGTCTGCAGACTGGTGGAGGGGCAGGGCAAGGAAACTGCCAGGTCCCAGCCCCCTTGACTGAACTTCTTGCTTTGAAAATAGTAACAATTGTAACTGCCGGTCCGCAGAGCACTTTTGCTGCGTCAGTCAAATTATGCTCGGTGCTTCTGTAACTCGCCAGGTGAAAATAGTAACATTTTATTCAAGACTTTAGAATATTAAGCGTCCCCGCCCACAAGAACTTGCTTAAAATGTTACTGTTTTCACCTGGCAAGAGACAGAAGTACCAAGCATAACTTGGCTGACGCAATGGGGGGTTTTGCAGACCGGCAGTTTCCTGTCGCGGATCTGTGCATCATAGTTTGAGAAACGCTGGTGTATCCGACAATGTTTCTGTGTTCGTGTTTGTTGCATTTTCACTTGTAGTAGCGACAGAGTTACCCTGGTGGTGAAGTGTATCTGTCAAGATGGCATACCTGAATTGTACCCATTAAATTCAGTGCTTACTTTGTCAATAAATGGTTGAATCTTAACTCTGTCTCCTTGTATAAATTCCAGTCACTACAATAAAAAGTTATGAGTCATCAGCATAAAAATGGATGTTAATGCTATGCTTACAGATAATGTCTCCTAACAATAGTAAGTATAAACAGAACAATAAGGGACCTAAAACAGAGCCTTGTGGCACACCATATTTAACCTGAGTGACAGCCGACAGTTCCCCATTTACACTTACAAAGTTGTGGCGAATACAGAAGTATTCTTTGGTCTGCAGTATCAAATGCTGCGCTAAGGTCTAGTAACACAGGTAATGAGACACATCCATGGTCAGAGGACAAAAGTAGGTCTTTAATCACTCTGATGAGCACTGTCTCTGTGCTATGGTGGGCCTCAATCCAGACAGAAAGTTTTTGTATACACATTTCATTGGTGGAAAGAGCACAACTGAAAAGACCCAGTTTTTTATATTACTTTGGACATGAGAGATGGGTCTATACTTATTCAGATCACAAGGGTCAAGATCAGGTTTCTTAATAAGTGGTCTGATGACTGCTATTTTGAATGTCTTAGGTATATGTCCAAGGTTTAGAGAGGAATTAACAATGTTTTTTAAAACTGCTCTGAAATTGTGGGAACTAACTCTTTTAATAGCTCTGTGGGCACTGGATCAAGTATACAGTACATGTTGAGGATTTTGATGCTGCTATTATCTTTTGAAGTTCATCAAGCTCAATGGGAGAAAAGGAATTTAGTTGTTCCAGGGGTTTAGGTGTCACTTGGCTAAGACGCTGCAACTAGAGGGTTATTGCTTCCAATTTTCTTCCTAATGTCCTCAACCTTGCCACTAAAGATATTTAAAAAGTTATCAGTAGTGCATTGCGATGCAATCTGCGGTTCAGTGATGTTCGGTTCCTGGCCAGTTTAGCCACTGTGCTAAACAGGAATCTTATCAATAAGTCTCCTAAAGTATGTGGAGCCTGCCTGTAGTTTGTCATGCTATCCTTCCATGTTATTCGAAATACCTCAGGCTTGGTTTTCTGCCATCCTCGCTCCATATTCTGAGAAGCTCTTATAAGTGTGCAGGTGCGGTCGTTAAACCAGGATGCAACCCATTTCACTCAAACCCTTTTCTTGCGGAGAGGTGCAAAGGCATCCAGGTAGATGGTAGATGAAGTAATACCTAAGAGCTCATTCAACTTGTCCAATTGTATGGGACCCAATGGGACAATAAGTAGTAAAGATAAGTCTGGGAGGTTGCTGATGAAGCTATCTTCGGTGGTTGGTGTTATTATACAACTAGTTCGATAATGAGGTGTGCGACAAGCATTACTGGCTAGGTGCAGCTTTCATAAAATAAGGTAGTGATCAAAAATGTCTTCACTCTGTGACAAAATAGATATATTGTTAACTTTAACCCCAAAGGACAAAACCAGGTCTAGGGTGTTATTATGATGGTGAGCAGATCCTGATCTCAGTGAATCATTCTCATTCTCCATGTGAACGTTAAAGTCACCCACAGTCAAAGTAATGTATACAGTAATCACAAGATTTGACAAAAAAAATCATATACAGGGGGCCTATAAATGGTAACAAGAGTGAACAACTGAGAGAATTTGTTGCTAGTTTACAATGACACTAAGAAGAAGTACATCAAATGAATTAAACATTTGTCTGATGTCTGAGTAACAGCTAACATATCATGATAAATTATAGCAACACCCCCTCCTCATCCATTTAGGCATGGGTTGTGGTTGTTAACTATATTCTGGGGGAGTTGACTCATTTAAACCTACAGAGTCATCTGGTCTAACCCATGTTTTTTTTAGACAAAGTACATCGAAGCCATGACATGTAATAATTTCATTTACAATATTTGCTTTGGGAGTGATAGATCTAATATTTAAAAGCCACAGTTTAAGATCATGTTTGGCTCTATTACTTCTAGGCTATGTTCATACTGTCAGTCCAAATCGGATTTATGTGCATATCTGATTAGAATCCGATCACATGTAGCAAGTCTGAACAGCCAAAAATCACATGAGACCCAATTTTTACAAATCCGTTTGAAACCACATTCGTATGTGGTATGAAATCTGATTCCTTCGAAATCCTTCGAATTGCATTTTTGCAAATCCGTTTAGGTCTGACCGCTCTGATCGGATTTCGGGTGAGTTTTTATGACACCACGTACCGCAAGTTCACATGCACATCACACGTACAGGAAGCATAGTTTGGACTAATGAGCGGTGGTAAATCCTTTGTCAAGTATGTCTTCGACAGAATTATATTCTTCTCCTTGGGCCAGTGACATGGTGGCCTGCCTTTTGGCACTGTGGGGGGATGTGTCAGTGCAGGCTAACCTGGACGGCACCTAAAGAAGATATTGCGTGGCTACAGTGCCAGAGAAAAATAAAAAACCTCAAAACAAAATATAAAGAAGTTAAAGATGGGAACAACAGTAGTGGGGCCGGTAGAATTACATGCCCATTAGCTACCTACCATAAGCTAATGTTTAGTCATTCATTCATTCATTTTCTAAGCCGCTTATCCCAATTAGGACTGCGAGGTGTGCTGGAGCCTATCCCAGCACTCATTCGGGGAAACACGCTCGACAGGTCACCAGTCTATCGCAGGGCAACCTAACGTTTCATTTAGCTAATTGGGGACATGTTTAGAGTAGAGTAGAGTTGAGTAGATAATATGGAGTTTATTTGCAATTATTTGGACACATTACATTTGTCGGCTACAACAAATAGCTGACATGTGTGCACTAGAACCTAATAACTATTTCATTGGCATAACGTTGACAACTGTCAATTGACATTGACATTAATGATAACAAAGGTGGCAAATCATTGTAACGCATCCCATGAATATACTTTCACTGTCATATCTATGCAAAAATTGTATATATTTCTGTACCACACTTTTTTTTCTGATAATTGTGTTATTGGTGTAAATTCTACAGAGAGTACAACAGTGAGCAGAAAGCGTAAAAATAAGATGCGAGCCACACTTGACGTCTTTACAAAGAAGATGACGGAAGTACTCAAACACGACAATGAAATCCTCCTTCAAATGCAGGCAACACAGCACAAACATGAAATGAATATGATGTTATTCCTTGCACAAATGATGACACCAAAACCCAAGCCATTTCAGAACATGCCACCTCCTTCATTTCCAAACAACCAATACTTTCCACCAGGGCCACAGCACTATGAGCATTTCCAGCCAACCCAGGGCCCTTCACAGCCTAATCTAATCCATTTTAATTCTCAGCCATGGTCTCACTTGTGTGCCCACAAGAACACCAGTCTTTTTTGAGGGATCTTGAAGATGTCCCTCTCCCTCCAACTGATGGTGACTGATGACTGTTCTAACCAGAGAGAAAGTGCAATTTTATGTTAAGTGACCACTGAATGTGAATGTTATATTTGAGTTTAGAAACCAAGGTTTAAGTTATTTTGTGGTGATAAGAGCCATGTCTCCTTATAATAAAATATTTAAAAAAAAACATGCCGTCTGCATACGGGTCATGATCATTGTTTATGAATACCAGCCCAGGTAACATTACGCGCTCTCCCTCACTTCCTCTACCTGGTGTGTCGCACCTGTGCGCTTATGGTACACTTTGGGTGGCTGCGCTGTCCGGACGCGCTTAGCTGGTTGAGTGTTGTAGAGACAGCGTTTTTTTTTCATTCTGCGGCCGTTTGAATTCTTCATTTTCCACCGGTAAGCCATGATCATTTTCTGCTTACGATTTTATTCTGAATTGCTTATCGTATTTAGCAGGTGACACGGAAGCGGTGTGGCAAATCTTTTTTTTTTTGCGAGTCCGGTCCTATAGTTGTCCACTCATTTAGGAAGCGTAGCCTTGGGTTACTGCTGTGGTTTTCTTCCGGAAGCGTTTTTACCTTGGGATAGCTGTTCTGTTCTTTAAATTTTGTTTTATTTTATTTTTATTTTTCTGTGGCGCCCGGGTTGCCCTATTACTGATGTGTTGAAATTGTATTTAATGTTATTATGTTACGGAATTTCTAAAAGTCGGAATACTGCGTGTATAATTTTGATCTTAAAATTGTTTGAAACTGTTTCTTTTGGAAGCAGGGGCTCAAAACGGACCTTGAAGAAAAGGGTTTTTTTTTCTCTTCTTCTTTTTCTTTTTTGGTTTTCGTTGTTTTGTCCTCTCTTCCCCATCTTCCTAACCCAAAAGAGACTTGGTTACCGCGCACCGACTAATGGAATATAATGCATCTTTTGAAGCTTGCGCTCTGGAATGTATTTCTTTAGATAAATAAATGAATAATTAAATAGCTGTGTTTGTTGTGTTTGCTTTACTACAGCTAAAGCCAGCATCATTAATATTCATTATTATAATAAATTTATTTTTAAGTGCTCTGTCTGAGTGGTGGTGGATATCACCTGGCGCCCGAACAGTTAAAGAATTAAAACAGTCCCACTACCGCCACAATTTAAAAAGTAATGAATCAGTAATTCTTTTAATAAACAGAATGCTTGAAAATATAAAATGTAATATCTTCTGTCTGATAGTACAGCAGCAATTGTAAACGGAACATGGGAATCTGGAGAAGGTACAAGTTAAAGGAGTGTTTGTCGGAAGTAGCATGTGAGGGCTTCACTCACTCTGTGGCCCAGCACAGCTGCCACTGATGGCTGTGGTTGCTCAGTCTCCTGCATGTACTGTGGATCTTCATATTCCTCACCCTGAACTTCACAAATATTGTAAAGCACACAGCATGCACTGATTACTGTTGGAATGTTAACAATGTCTATGTCCAGTCTCTTGTTCAGGCAACACCAGCGACCCTTCAGCCTCCCAAACGCACACTCAATAGTCATTCTTGCTCTGCTCAGACTGTAGTTGAAGAGCCACTGGTCTTCTGTTAGGTTCCCTGTGTCTGTGTACCCCTTCATGATCCAGCTCTGCAAAAGGTAGGCCGAGTCCCCCAAGAGTATAATTGGCACCTGTGTTCCACAGAGGACTTCTGTGTCCTAACAAGATTGAGAACATAATATAGACCTACTGACATTGATATGAGTTAATATAAGTTACATTGACATAAACAAGATGTTCATTACAACAAACAAAGAATGACTTACAGGAAGAAAAAGGACTCTCCTCTCAGCCCTTGCATAGATATCAGAATTTTACTACACTCTGCAGTCCTGAACACTGCCTGGCCATCCGACAATGATGTTCAGAAACCTGATGCAGTAAACCATTATTATTAGCTTATGATAATACATCTGATTTCTGTTGATAACTTGACTAATCAGTTACTACAGGCATTCATTAAAGACAGTTAAGGAGAGCACACAAAATACTTAACACTTTCTTCAAAACCCAGGTATTTTACAGGTATTCGAGAAATATTGTAGGAAATAACATTTTTACCTGTACTGATGGTCAATGACGGCTTGTAGGATAACAGAGTGCCACCCTTTTCGATTAAAATAGGCGCTGTAGCTGTCTGATGGTGCAATTAATGGAATATGGGTTCCATCAATTGCCCCCCCTGCACTGAGGAAAGCCCCACTGTACTTTGAAGCCACGAATGACCTCCTGCAGGTGATGTCCTACTGGGAGTCTGATATATTCCCGCAGTACAGAAACTAGGGCCCTACAAACCTCATGCACAATAATGCACACTGTAGTTTTTCCAACCCCAAAAAGATGCGCCAGGGTTCAATACCCTGAGCCCGTAGCA
The DNA here is from genome assembly GCF_902362185.1 of Chanos chanos. Lineage (NCBI taxonomy): Eukaryota > Metazoa > Chordata > Actinopteri > Gonorynchiformes > Chanidae > Chanos > Chanos chanos. Next base: position 25,777,170 of record NC_044502.1, read on the forward strand.
AGCCACCATAAGGCAATGGCAACTCTTTTTTCAACAGATACTGACTGCCAAAGGTGCTTGTCTTGACGGGCAAGACGAGGTTGCAGAAAGTCGCAAAGCATCCTAAAATGTTCCCGCATGCATTCGGAAGTTCGATAGCCACACTGCGTTGTCAAAAGTGCCCCGGACTACATGAATCCACCAGTCACAGCTGGTCTGTCTGGACCACACTCCTTGCTGGACAGTGATATCAGCGGTGACGGCTGCACGAAAGAAAGTGGAGCAAGCAAACCTCCTCCATCTCTGATGCTGTCTCATTATATTCATAAAACTTGCGTCGCGGCTCCACATTGCCATGTTGAAAATATGCAAGCTCATTTCATTACTTTCCATCTTGGTTTGTTTATGTGAATTACTCCTACTCAGTGGCACAATGCCATTACTACCTCCGTCACTACGCAATGTCATTACTGTAGCAACCAACGTGGATAAGACCGGAAATGAGGACAGCCACCCGGACACACAGATCAGATCTAATCACTTGTAATATATAATGTGAACAGTCAATCAGGAAGATTGGATTTTGATCGGATATGCAAAAAATTAGATTTGGACTGACAGTGTGAACCTAGCCTTAGACATATTCATTTTAATGTTAATTAAATTTGTCCTACATAGCTTCTTATATTTTTTTCCTTTTGAAATTAGAAATGTGTGGGATAAACACAGTCTGTTTTTGAGGGAATCTATGCAACGTCTCAACGCAACCAGCAGAAGGTAAGTTTAGCCAGTTTGTCTGCTTCCTGGACCAGGTCTCCCCCAAAAGAGCTCCTATTATTGATAAACCCCACATTATTTTTTGGACACCATCCAGACAACAAACAATATACTGACAATAACCTGCTGTAGATTTCATCACCATGCCATGCAGGGATGGGGCCAGAGCATACTATAGACTCAGACATCAACTTTGCAAGTTCACACACTTCTACAAAATTCCTCTTGATAATCTCCAATTGGTATAACCGGGCATCACTAGTGCCCACATGAATAATAATCTTGAATAGAAAATCTATGTTTAGCCTTAGCCAGCACTTTCAAATTTGCCCTGATGTCAGCTGCCCTGGCGCCTGGGATGTATTTGACTATGGTTGTTGGTGTCTTCATATTTGCATTTCATAAAATAAATTCACCTATTACCAGGGCTCTTTCCACGGGCTTCTCAGTGGGTGCATCACTGAGTGGGGAGAACTATTTGGAGATTGGCATCTCTTTGCTCTCAGATTTTGACCATGCTGCCAAGTTGTCACCCATTGGCCATGCTGCGAAGGCTCTACTACTGGAGCAGGAGACAGATCAGGAGACAGCTGTACGAACTGCATCCAGAACCGCTATTAGTGACTTGGTGACTTGGAGTTCTGAATATCGTTAATTTCAACTAATGTCTTGATGCATGCATCTCTAGCTCAGTAATCTTCTCCGTCAGCCTATCTACATTTCTCACATACAATATTACCCCTGGTGATGGAAGTAGAGTAGGTAAACATGCTGCACTCAAGAATGAGAAACAAGTTTGGGAGCCACGACTTACTGCCAACTCGAAGGAGTGCCAAAGTTTCTGGATGCTTAGGATAAGCAGTGTTTGTGCTTGGAAGAGTTAAAAAGGTGTAAAAAAGTACAAAAAAGAGTGCCCAGTAATACTTTGGGAACTTGTGTGCTTTATGAGGCAATGTAGTACTATGCAGTTTTGATTAAATTTGGCAAATGATGTATTTTCTTGAGTAAACATGTAGCAAGCTGCATGCAAAACAGTGGAGCAGGGCTAGGAAGTGATCGTTTGCCTTTACAAAATTTTACATTTACAGCGTATCAGCATGGCAGCATACCTTGGAAAAGCAGCCAAACCAAGTCATCAAAAAGCCATTACGTAGTAAGCCACATCACAGAACTTTTCACTTATTTCACTTATTCTAGAGGTTAAAGTAATCTATAACCAATAAAATTTCAGCATACTGATAAGAACCAACATTAGGTCAGTCAAATTGTCAAAAGAAATATATTCTATCTCTCTCTCTTAGCTGAGAATAAGATACATGTACTAATGCATGTATGTACGTGCACCATGTGTACCTGTTGTTGTGGTACCAGGTAGTGGTACTACAACAACAGTTTAACGACTATTGTGTAATACAGGACAGAAATGATAAGTCAATGAGAAATGCATTATCCTCACCAAATCTACAGATGCAATTATTTTTAAACAAGTGCTTCAGGTTTTCCTTTTGTATGTATGTTCAACCCCACCTGGAATCGCAACCTTATCATGGTGGAGGGGTTTGTGAGCCCCTCTGATCCTGGGAGCTGTGCTGCCTGGAGCATGTAGCTCCTGGTAGGGTCACCCAAGGCAGAGAGGTCCAAAGTGAGGGGCCAGACAAAAAGCAATTCTTAAAGCCCTTATGAACAGCACCCACAGAGAAACAGGCACCTCGCCCGGAATAGGGAGACCCTTCCTGGAGCCAGGTCTGGGAGGGGAGCTTGTAGGCGAGTGCCTGGTGGCTAGACCTGCCACAGGATCCGGCCGGGCTCAGCCCGAATGAGCCACATGGGGCTGCCCTCTCGTGGGCCTACCACCTGGGAGGGGAGAAATAGGGCCTGGGTGCAATGCCACATGTGTGGCGGGTTGGGGCGAGAGCTGGACTTAGGGTACAGAAACTGGCTTTTGGTACATGGAATGTCACCCCTCTGGGGGGAAGGAGCCAGAACTTGTGTGGGAGGTGGAGAGATACCAACTTGATATAGTTGGGCTCACTTCTACGCACAGCTTTGGCTCTGGAACCAAACTCCTGGATGGGGGCTGGACTCTATCCTTCTTCAGAGTTGCCCAGGATGAGAGGCGCCGGGCATGTGTGGGGTTACTTGTTGGAGTTTGTCCCGGTGAACGCAAGGGTCGCCTCACTGCGACTCGTGGTTGTGCAGGGGAAATCTCTAACTGTCATGACGACGTACACGCCGAACGGCAGCTCGGAGTACCCAGCCTTCCTAGAGACACTGGAAAGTGTCCTAGTGAAGACACCATCTGGGGACTCTGTAGTTCTACTGGGAGACTTCAATGCTCATGTTGGCAATGATGGAAAGACTTGGAGGGGAGTGATTGGGAGGAACGGCCTACCTGATCTGAACCCGAGTGGTGCTTTGTTGTTGGACCTCTGTGCAAGCCATGGATTGTCCATAACGAACACCATGTTCGAGCATAAGGTGGCTCATAAGTGTACCTGGTACCAGAGCTCCTTAGGCCAACGGTCGATGAATGACTTTGTAGTCGTCTGGACACTCGGGTGAAGAGAGGGGCAGAGCTGTCAACTGATCACCACCTGGTGGTGAGTTGGATCAAATGACAGGGGAGGCTGCCGGACAGACCTGGTAAACCCAAGTGCATAGTGAGAGTGAACTAGGAACGGCTAGCTGAGGGCCCTGTCCGGAAGATCTTCAACTTATACCTCCGGAGGATCTTCTCCCTGATCCCGAGGGAGGTTGGGGACATGGAGTCCGAATGGATCCTGTTCAGAGCCTCCATTGTTGAAACAGCAGCTTTGAGCTGTGGCCAGACGGTCATCGGTGCCTAAAGTGGTGGCAACCCAAGGACCGGTGTTGGATGCAACCATTGAGGGAAGCCGTCAGGCTGAAGAAGGAGGCCTTCTGGGCTTGGCTAGCACAGGAGACTCTGGAATTGGCTGAGAGGTACCAGCACGCCAAAAACTCAGGTATGGGAGGAGTTTGGGGAGGCCATGGAAAAGGACTTTCGGTTGGCCTCAAAGAGGTTCTGGCAAACCGTCAGGTGACTCAGGAGGGGCAGGAAGGGCCTCGTCCAGGCTGTTCTCAGCAGGGATGGGGAGGTTCTGACCTCAACTGAGGATGTGGTTGGACAATGGAAGGAAAACTCTGAGGAGCTCCTAAACCCGACCGACATGCCCTCCACAAAGGAGGCAGGGCAAGATGCCAGGAGTGGAAACTCCGCAGTGGAAGGGCACCAGGGTGGATGAGATCCAGCCTGAAATGCTGAAGGCTTTGGATTTTGTTGGGCTGTCATGGCTGACACGCCTCTTCAATGTTGCATGGGAGTCAGGGACAGTGCCTGTGGAGTGGCAGACAGGGGTGGTGGTCCTCATTTTTAAAAAAGGGGACCAGAGAATGTGCTCCAATTATCAGGGTATCACACTGCTCAGCCTCCCTGGGAAAGCCTACTCCAGGGTACTGGAAAGGAGACTGTGGCCGATTGTCGAACCTCAGATCCAGGAGGAACATTGTTGCGTCTGTCCTGGCCGTGGAACAGCGGACCAGTTGTTCACCCTTGCACAGATACTGGAGGGATCATGGGAGTTTGCCAGTCCAGTCTACATGTGTTTTGTGGATCTGGAGAAAGCTTACGGTCGTGTTCCCCGGGGTGTCCTGTGGGGAGCACTGTGGGAGTATGGGATGCCAGGTTCGCTGCTGCCAGCCATTCGGCCCCTCTATAACTGCAGTGAGAGCTGTGTCTGTATTCTTGGCACGAAGTCAAACTCGTTCCCAGTGAGTGTTGGACTCTCTATACCTTGGGCTGTACCTTGTCTCCAATCTATTTCTTGATTTTCATGGACAGGATCTCAAGGCGAAGTTGGGGTGAGGAGGATGTCCAGTACAGTGGCCTCAGGATTGCGTCTCTGCTTTTTGCAGACGATGTGGTTCTGTTGGCCTTATCAAACTGTGACCTCCAGCACACATCGGGGCGGTTTGCAGCCGAGTGCGAAGCAGTCGGGATGAGGATCAGCACCTCGAAGTCCGAGGCCATGGTCCTATGTCGGAAAATAGTGGCTTGCCCTCTCTGAGTTGGGACGGAGTTTCTGCCTCAAGTGGAGGAGTTCAAGTATCTCGGGGTCTTGTTCATGAGTGAGGATAAAATGGAGTGGGAGATCCACAGGCAGATCGGGGCAGCAGCAGCAGTTATGTGGTCGTTGTACCAGACCATCTTGGTGAAGAAGGAGTTGAGTCAGAAGGAAAGGCTCTCAATTTACCAGTCTATCTTTGTTCCAACAAAGGGGTGGTGGTTCAGGCACCTAGCCAGGATGCCTCCTGGGCGCCTCCTTGTGAAGGTGTTCTGGGCATGACCAACTGGGAGGAGACCCAGTTTTTTCTCATACTATTTACAATTTGGTATTTAGCAGATGCTTTTAACCAAAGCAACTTACAATGAGTGCATCAATCAGATCCCATTGTCCCATGAACAGAAATCACATTAAGGCTGTACATTAATTACCCTCCGTATTAAGCTCCAGGAATTCTGTGACAGTAAATGATAAAAACAACTTGCGATATAGGGACAAGGTTAGTAGGATTTTTTTATATATATATATAGAAAGGGAGTTTAGGCAGTGGGGGACAGGTGGGTTCTGAAGAGGTGGGTTTTCAGTTTCCTGCGGAAGATGGCAAGAGATTCCGCAGTCCTGACTGAGCGAGGGAGGTCGTCCCACCGCCACAGAGCAATGGCAGAGAAGAGGCATGGTCGAGAAGAACAGCTGCTGGGTTCCCGAGGTGAGGGGACTGTCAGCTGACCAGAGGTGGTAGAGTGGAGAGCTCTAGCAGGGATATAAGGAGTTATCAGAGACTGAAGGTAGGATGGGGCGGAGCCTCTTGTGGCCTGGTAGGCCAGCACCAGTGTCTTGAACTGGATGCGGGCTGCTACCGGAAAGCCAGTGGAGTGCAGTAAGAAGCGGAGTGACATGAGAGTGCTTTGGGAGGTTGAATACCAGGCGTGCAGTGACATTCTGAACAGGCTGAAGCAGCCTGATGGCACAGGTCGGTAAGCCAGCCAGTTAGATGTTGCAGTAGTCAAGCCGGGAGATGACCAGTGCTTGGACCAAGAGCTGGGTTGCTTGTTGCATGAGGAAGGGGCGGATCCTCCTGATGTTGTAGAGGGAGAATCTACAGGTTTGAGTGACCGCCGCGATGTGACTAGACCACGATGTGACTGGACCATAGACTTATAGATACGAAAATATCAAGAAAAGATCAAATAAAATGCGTTTGCTTATTAAACAGACACGTCAGATCCATACCATTTCCGTCCTTTTCTGATCTAATCTGTTATATTAAATCTGTAGCTCTAGCTCCATTAAAATTGTATTACCCAATGAAAATTCCCTTTCTTCATTATGTAACCTACCCCTACTCAGTTACTCTCGGTTACGCAGTAAACCTACTCAGTTCTAACAACCTTGTCTCATTGCCAGTACACTGCCATTTCTTCAGCTGAAGTTTATTACTTTGTAAAAGAAAAGAAACACTACAGCACAAGTGTAGTATACAGTGGCACGAACTGATACAGATGTAATGAAGTTACTGATGTGGAGGCGGAGTAACACAATGGATGCTTGGTTTGGTTTAGCCCAGAGTGCATGTAATGCAGTATATGAGTGTCTTCAACAAATGCTGAGCTCATGCAGTTCAAGTCAAGTCTCTGGATATTCATCATATATATCAAGTCTTCTGGCCATATGAAACTATAATAACATGTAATAAAGTGAGCATTGGATAACTTACTATGGACCCATAACCTGTAGGCTTCAAGTGTCAGCCTTTTTTTTTGGAAGATCAGGGGGTGAAGACTGAAGACTGATACTATGATATTGCTTTTAGCCCCACCCTTTTTCCCTTCCTTCCTCTCTTCCTGACCCAACCCAAGCTCCCACAAACACTGCTTGCTGTCTGATTGTCACGTGGTGAAGTGATTTTGATTTTTTTGAATTCCCACTTTCAATATATTTGACTTTGCCTCCATATATTGCGGGTGGATGCTGGACATTCTGTTTTTTTGTCAGTTTCTACTGATAGGTCTGTTTCAGAGTCTGAAAATACACTGTTTTCAATAGCTTGTGTATCCCTGACACTTTGTAAATGTTCAGTTTCCAATACAAAGACCTCTTTACACTTAGATATTAGGAACCAATAAGCAAGATATTAAGTCCAGCAGGAATGTACAGGCCTTTACTAGTTCCACCAAAGACTATCTGCTTGAAACTCTTGCACAATTTCAAATGAAATCCACCAGCAAACTGTCAAATTGTATGTGTTCACAAGCCATATATTTTAACAGATGGAATATATCAGACACGGGACCTCCAGAGCTCAGTCTTAAAAACATTTGAGACTTGGCAGTAGCAGCCCTGTTGATGTCTTGTCCTCAGTGACAAATGGAGCAAACATGCAGACAGTTGGAGAAACAAAATTTTGAACCAAAAAACCTCAAATGGGTAACTACCTTTGGGATTTTTGATTTTAGGGATTTCAAAAAACAATAAAATTACATTTAAAATTACTCTCAGTCTTTAAGTAGAGGAACTAGGAACTCTAAGGAACTAGACCACATTCTTCAGATAGTGCTTCACTGTGGCGTCATGCAGTCATCTGTTGAGCCCTCAGTCTGGCCACCCACCTGTGCATGGAGACCCCAAGACACCAACGCACCTTCTGATCTTGGGAAGACCATTCAGGAATGCCAGGGTACCCTGGGTAAACTTTCCAATGGTCATGAAGCCCAAAAACCTCTTAATCCTGAACAGCTTCCTCTGTATGCAGGGCAGAGTTTGGCCATGGGATCGTGTCCCTCCTGGTGTCTGTGGTATTCGCCCCTGAGCTTGTCTAAGCAGAGAAAACAAAAGACAGAGAAAGTGACAACCATTTAAAGGCAGACTGCAACAAGCAACACTTTGACACAATTTAATCGTCCCATGGCCTCTTCCCAGGCCCTGTCCAACACCTCCTAACAGAACAGCTCTATGGCTTCATTCTCCTAGCAAAATAAAGCCATAGGGCTCCTCTATTAGGAGGTTTACTACTTGCTCTGAGTTAACAAACTGAGTTTTCACTAAACCTGCTTTCTGGGATATCCCCCCCAAGTCTCCCCTATAATGTAAACAAAATGTAAAATGTAAAAAAAAAGAAAATTAAAAAAGGTGATCAAAAATAGACACACAGTATACACAAAAATGAAAAATAAATAGCATCCACAAATACAACCAAAAGTGAAAACAAAAAACCACAATCGCACACACACCGTTTTATCCCCATATTCATACATATATATACATGCATGTTAGATTAGATTAGATTCAACTTTGTTGTCATTGTGCAGAGTACACGTACAAAGCCAATGAAATATATACAGACAATGGAATATATACAGACGCATGTATGTATATTTGTTTGCTTGTTTTAGCGTTCTGCCCTAAATGCCTTGCATAGCTTGTGATAGGGCTGTTTGATGACACCTTAATGCGGTAACTCACATAGTAAACACTGCAACGGTAAAAGAAAAAAAAAAGTGTAGCCTACTTGCATTCATAATGGCGCAGAGTCTATCACATTACACTAACCAATTTGTGCCAATATGTCTACATGTGTTGAAAACTTACTTCAAGTATATCTACTCAATGTCAGAGTGATCGTCGCGTTAGTCTGGTTAATAAATTACTCGCAGAATCCAAACTGAGACAAAGGTGCAAGTCATCCTTGCTCATTGTGTCATATGTCATATGTCATACCTAACAACAGAACGTGATAGTGCAAAATGCACAAATATCCACCTTTGACCTTTTGTCTAGGGCACTGGGAAGCTGACCGAATCCCAGACACAAATAAGATATGAAGACGGATGACAGATAAGCCATGGACATGGAGAGAAGTCACAGACGACTGAAAAATGGAAATTCGGGCAAAATTCACGACCAGTCCGGACGGCAGACACGGGAACATTATGACAGCACAGACCTGCGGATCCCTAAATCCTTAGACTTCACTGACACTAGCGAAGTTACGACTGATACAATAGTAACCCCTCAGGATGATCGACATTCCGAATTTATTTTTCCCGAGGGTGGGTTAGGATGGCTGGTTGTGTTTGCTGCTACCTGGTGCAACGGCTCCATATTCGCCATTCAAAACTCCTTCAGTATCCTGCATGTAATGCTAGTAAAAGATTATGAAGACGCTGGAATCAGCGCAACGCAATTTGAAGTAGGTGAGAGAAGTTCGGGAACAATACGCCTGTTAAATTTCTAAACTTTTGCTGAAGATTCGCGCTGTGATCATACTAAAAATAATAATAATTGTCTAGAACGAACCAATCTAATCTTTGTGTTAAAGTTTAAATTAGCGAGCACGGGTAAACCTTATCAACTTCAACGTCCAATCCCCAGTAACCTTCTGCAAGTCTTCCCAAAGCCTCTCTGCCTATGTCAGGATAAACTAGACTTACTCAGTCAGTGCATCCTTTCACACTACATAATGTGCCCATAGGGAAAACTCCATTTGTGTGGCAGTTGCCACGGGTATGTAGGTGCGTGATAGTCAGTGATAACCAGTGAGCAATGGGGGGAGGGGGGAGAAAAAAGTGCATGCTGCTCTGATGCCAGGCCAGGGTAGTCACCTACAGCTGGGATGTGAACATAACTTTGTTCCTCTTGCCTCACAGGGTTCTGTGTGACAAAAGCTGAATTGAAGGTCTTCATTAGTCAATGCTTTTCCACACACTGATCTTTCAGTACTGAATGTGAATGCTCAGCTCCTCAGCAGGTGCTGGAAAGAGTGTTTCAGTATGAAAATTCTTCATAAACATAGAGACCAAAGCCATTTCGTCTTATTGCCTTTTCTGTTCAGTTCATTAAGTTCAGTCAGTTCATTAAGATCTCAACAAGACATTTAAATATAGTCTGTGTCCTCTATTATGCTCTGTTCTGACTGTACACTCAGTCTTTCTTTGTTTGTCTCTCCCTGCCCTCTCCCTCTATCTCTCTCTCTCTCTCTCTCTCTAGCCTGGGTCGGGGCTCTGTCCATGGGGATGGTTTTTCTCTGTGCCCCTCTGGTCAGTATCTCCACAGATCGTCTAGGTTGCAGAGTCACCGCTGCCACTGGAGCTTTTCTGGCGTTTCTGGGGCTCTTGATTAGCTCATTTGTAACGTAAGATCTTCTCCTTTATTTATTTCAGCTGTTTAAAATAAAATGGATTCTTTTATTAATCAGTGACCAATTAGATTAATTGCTGCTGGATGTTGCTGTAATAGGCAGGTGTACCGTTTAGTAATGCCACTAATTTTGATATTTTTTTAATGAGGCAAAATCTAAGCAGCTGTTTCACTATTGTTTATGATTCCATTCTTCACTTGGGCCAAAACCAAAACAAAAATCTAATCATAAAATTTGTGAACTGTGAAGGGGCTAAGTTTATGTCCCCTGCTGTTTTAGTCAAATGCCATAAATGTTCCTTATCTCATCCTTATCTTATCTTATGTCTTTATCTTATTTATTGTCTCATTTAGTTCCCTGGGCTTACGATACCTCACCTACGGCATTGTGTTCGGTTGCGGGTGTTCTTTTGCCTTCCAGCCTTCCATGGTGATCCTAGGTCACTACTTCAGCCGGCGTCTGGGCCTGGCCAACGGCGTGGTGACCGCTGGAAGCAGTGTGTTCTCCATGGCGATGCCTGCTTTCCTGGAGGAGCTGGTCACTCCACTGGGCCAAGAGAGAACCTTCCAGATCCTGAGTATCTTCATGCTCATCCAGGCCGTGTTGGCAGGGCTCATCTTCCGCCCTCTGCTGCCTGACAATCGACCGTCACAGCAGGACAACCCACCCACCTGCCAGGACAAAACTGCCCAAGACCATAACCAGTGCCAAGGCTCCAGTGTGAATTTGGTTGACATATCTGTGCCCAGCAATGACATGGTGGAGGACCGGTTAGCACAGTCAAGAAACTACTGCAGTTTCGGAGTGTTTCGTGTGCCCACTTATCGAGTTTGGGCCTTCGCTTTGGCTTTTGCGGTGCTGGGATACTTTGTGCCATATGTGCATCTTGTAAGTTTCTGAAATAGCAGCCTCTCCAGCCACTGTAAATTACCTTTCTGCAGAAACTTTCTCCTGCCAAAGCACCTCTGTGAATAGTTTTCTTAAGAATCGCCTTGGGGAGAAAAGATGTGTCTGGATGTGCTCAGGTTAATTCACATACAATGACATGATTGTGAAATTTGGATTCAGAATATCTGTGTCTCTGAGACGCCCTATCAGATTCAGCCTCTAAATAGTAAATAGGGGTTTACATTACAGTTTTGTGGTGTTCTCTGGAAACAAAATCGCTTTCTCTGTTATTTACAGGTGCTGGGGTTGAAACTACAGTACCTAATGACTTTGTTGCAGTTTTTAAAAGTGCACCTGCTTCCACAGAACCAATGTTGTCGCGTGAATATCCCTCCAGGCAGTGCTGTAGATTTTAGTCAAATCCTGAGGGTCTAAGTGCCAAAGTTACATATCGTTTCTCCAACAAGTAGAAACACACTTTTAAGCATATTTGCATATTTTAAAAGTTGTGTCATTAAGCAAATTTTTACATCATGCTCTTTTGATCAGTGTAAATCATTTTGAATCCTACATCCACTAACTATTACATTCAGAGAGCAATGATGTGTGCATTTTGTGTCTTTGTGTTTTGTGATGTATTTGTTTTGTCATGTGTGTTTTGTGATGTTTGCGTGTCGTGATGTGTGTGTTTTGTTTTTTGTGGTGTGTCTGTTGTGATGTGTGTGTTTTGTGTTTTTGTTATGTGATGTGTGTGTTGTGATGTGTATATTTTGTGTTTTTATGTTGTGTTGTGGTGTGTGTGTTGTGATGTGTGTGTGGTGATATTTGTGTGTTGTGATGTGTGTGTTTTGTATCTTTGTGTTTTTGTGATGTGTGTGTTTCGTGATGTTTTTATGTTGTGATGTATGTGTTTTGTGATGTGTGTGTTTCGTGATGTGTGTGTTTCGTGATCTGTGTGTTTTGGGTCTGTCTGACAGATGGGCTTTGTGGAGGAGCAGTTCCTCAGTACGTCTGTGCCTGACTGGGTCGTGTTGGTCAGTATCGGGGCCTCCTCCGGCATGGGGCGCCTATTCTTTGGCCATATCGTAGACATGGTAGCAGGGGTCCGGAAGATGTACCTTCAGGTAAACAGGAAAAAAAAGACAAAATGTTATTGTAACCTCCAGAATGTGACTTCTGATTTAGGTATAATGTTTTTATGCATTTCATAAAGGAGGGGCTGTGGGTTTTAAAGGTTAGAGAACCGGGCTTGTGACTAGAGGGTTGCCGGTTCGATTCCCAGGCCCACATGGCTGTGTGCCCTTGAGCAAGGCACTTAACCCTAATGCTCCCTGGGCGCAGAGGAATGCTCCTGCGTCTGTTGTGTGTTCACTACCGGTGTGTTGGATGGATTAAATGCAGAGGACAAATTCACTACTCACTGTTCACAGTGTGTGTGTGCAATCACTGAAACTTAAACTTATTAAACTTAATAAAACACAACCTCAAGTGGATTAGAGTGATGAGAACATGGATCCGTAGGTATTATCTGTTGGTTGTCGAATAAAGGCTTAGGCTTAAGTAAAGCTTAAATAAAATAAGACATAAGACAAGGGGTAGAATTTATTTAAAACAACTGTGCCCAAGAAAACACTCTTCTTCTATTTTATATAATTACTGAGTTGATAATTAATAACTAATGACTGAGGTTACACTGGAAACTTGTCAAACTTTAGTAAGCCTGGTAAATCACCCACGAACGTTTCTAGCATGTGCCTAGAACGTTTCTATTTCTGGCATGCGCCACAAAAGTTAAGAGGTGGGACCACAAACAACTGAATTTACAGGAAAAAAATGCTCTGGTGGACCAGGCAAATCCAACCTGGTTATAGAGCCGCATCAAAGTATAATTAATTTCTAAAACTCTGTATAAACTTTGTCAGCTATAACACTGTTAGATGCTTTGTTTCTGTGTTTTGTGTCACAGATAGCTGAAGTCTTAGCTCAGTTATATTATGCAGTTTATTGAAGGTTGCTCATCTCAGTGATAACTCCCATTGCCTTTTAGCCAGTGACTTTAGCTCAGTTATATTATGCAGTTTATTGAAGGTTGCTCATCTCAGTGATAACTCCCATTGCCTTTTAGCCAGTGACTGCCAGACCCCCTCAGGGGAGTCTGGTTGGGTCCAGAGACACAGTTATGTGTGTTTATGAAAGAGCTCTTCCACATTTGTTTGGCACATCACATACAAATTAATGCTTGTTTTCTCCCCTGTCTTTTCTATTTAAAGAAACAGTTTGTCACATTGCCAATGATGACAGGCAGATATCTGTGTATACTGTAAATCACTGCATGCTCAGTGACAGTTTGTGTGATTTAGAGTCAATAAGTCAACATCCCTGCATCAGAGTTAATCAAAAGTGAAATTAAAAAAACAAAACACAAAATAAAATACGTCAAATAAAATGTTGTTTGCTCTGGAGTTCAAGACTGACTGCTGTGTAATGAGCTGTCAAATTTTAATTACTTGAATGGCACTACAGGTCTCTACAAATTTGCCAAGTATCTAACATTTAAAGAGTAAATACACTAATACTTCAGATTGCCTTTTTTCTTGCTTAGCTTGGCCCATTTGACTAGAGTCCTTTATTCCAGACAAATTTATCAGTAAGCTCTCTCATGCACAGCATTACCTGCAATCATATTAGTCTTCATTGTATGCATGAACGGTGCTATTCTCCCATTCATTCTCACACATTCAGTCCATTTTCTAAACAGACATTAAAAACCTGTTGAAACAATGACTTTTGGCAAACATGTAATATCAATTCCGGATGTTACTCAGAGAGACACTCAAAGCTACAAAAACAACCTGTCCAAAGATGTCAGCAGCCACTTACTCTATGAGCATTTCTGTTTTTATTATTCCCAAATTGAGCCTCAAACCTACAACATTCTGGTTGCACACTACGCTCTTAATTTTTATGAACTTTTTAATTTGCCTCCAGGAACTTAGAACCTTGACCCCTCTCAGCCACTGTGTACTTCTCCTTTTCATGTCAATGTCTAGGCCGTGTCCTTGGTGGTCCTAGGCCTGGCATCGATTTTGATGCCTCAGTGTGCTGTGTTTGAAGGACTGGTGGCTGTGTGTGTTCTCATGGGACTGTGTGATGGGTGCTTCGTCTCACTGATGGCTCCCATTGCCTTTGAGTTGGTTGGGCCTCACAGGGCATCCCAGGCCATTGGTTACCTGCTGGGCATCATGGCACTGCCAATGACTGCTGGACCCCCTCTCGCAGGTCAGACACACTTAGAAGGGTTTGTATGGTTCAGCAGACAAAGTTATGTGTGTTTATGAAAGAGCTCTTTCACATTTGTTTGGAAAATCCCACCAGAGACAAATTAATGTGTGGTTTTCTTCCTTTTATTTTATATATAGAGAAACATTTATCTTACTGTCTGTGTTCACAGACATTTATCATTACTGTAAATCACTGCATGGTAGGTGTGTTTGAGGGAGAGACAGAAACAGACAGCCATAATTAGCCCATGCCTTTGGCTGTTTTCTGGGTATGTTGATGTCTCTGTTTGAATTAGTCTTTCTAAGAGAATCAGGTGGGTAATGTTTAACACCTCTAACACACTAATAAATACCAGCAAATCATAAATTATTTGAAGTCTGAATCACTTGTGTTCATCCGCTATTGTCTAAATACTACAACCAATGAAATGCTTTACTCTTATTCCTAAAGGTCTGCTTCACGATCACTTTGGGAATTATCACATGGCTTTCTACCTGGCTGGTGTTCCTCCAATGATAGGGGGGTTTCTGCTATTCCTGGTTCCTCATTACTCTCATTGGGCCTCTCAGCCTAGGGCCCATCCTAACAGCCCCAGACCTCAAGAGTCCAGGCTGCCCCCAGACAATAGTGCTTTCAATGAAAACAGACTACCAAGTGTCTGCACTGAGGAAGAGACTCGATTCTGATGCATTCATTATCTTCACAGTAATCTTGACTTGTCATAAGCATTACTAAGATAATCGAATCAAATACTGTCTGAAAAAAACAGCAATGACTGAAGCTCAGCACTCCAAGAGTCTGTTTTCCTGATCCTAGGCCAGTTTAGGCTATGACTGGACTGGTGTTTTGCATTGAGAGCGGCCAAGTGAAAGAACTGCTGTAGCATTTCCAAGAACACATCAATGTCTGGCTGAAGTCATTGGAGCATTTCCACAGAAGAGGAAAATGTCTCCCATTGCGGTATCTGATTAAAAGGATTTACATAGAGTTTGAGGCCGGGTGCACTGAAAGTAAAACACACACACCTTTACAATGTTTAATTTAGTCAAGTATGATTAAGTTTCTTTTTAGACAACTGTGTCCAGATATCATGTCTTTCACCCTTTTTTTTTTTTTTTTTAATTTTTTGGTTAACCAAAAGTGTTCACATGCAGGTTTTCATACTGCCAAAACTGAGAACAGATGTACTGGATTAACTCTACTACATGTC